>NW_027493147.1:0-204598 GCF_021521415.1 Bidens hawaiensis | reverse complement strand
AGTGCGAAGATCTTCATCACAAGGAATCCAGATGCGATTGAGATAGCAGAGAATTCCACTCAGATTAGGGACAAAATGCGCTTCCGCGCCACACGCTAACTCGGCGCGAAGGTTGCCATTGCTGATGGATGCGCGCTGCGCGTCACAAATGCGCGATTCAAGGTTGCTTTGGATCGGCGCGAAGTGAAGCTGCGTGCGCGGTAAGATACAGTTAAGCTGGCTGGGTTTGCGGCTGAGCGCATCAGCTACTACATTAGCCTTTCCAGGGTGATATCGGATCTCACAATCGTAATCGCTGATGAGTTCGTTCCATCGGCGTTGTCTCATGTTAAGTTCCTTTTGATCAAAAATGTGCTGAAGGCTTTTATGGTCGGTGTAGAGGATACACTTAGTACCATAAAGGTAGTGTCTCCAGATTTTCAATGCAAATACAACTGCACCAAGTTCGAGGTCGTGAGTCGTATAATTCTTTTCATGAATTTTGAGTTGCCTTGACGCGTAAGCGATAACCTTGCCTCGTTGCATAAGTACACAACCGAGACCTTGGTTGGATGCATCGCAATACACGACAAAATCGTCGTTACCCTCAGGTAGCGCTAGAACAGGAGCTTCGCACAACAATCGCTTGAGCGTTTGGAAGGCTTCTTCTTGCTTCGAGCCCCAAATATACGGTTTGCCTTTGTGCGTTAAAGCTGTTAAAGGCAAAGCGATCTTTGAGAAGTTCGAAATAAATCTCCGGTAGTAACCAGCTAAGCCCAAAAAGGAACGGATTTCGGTAGGAGTGGATGGCGTAATCCAGTTCTTGATTGCTTCAATCTTGGATGGGTCGACATGGATACCCATCTTGTTAACAACATGGCCAAGAAACTGTACTTCATCCGACCAAAATTCACACTTGGAGAGTTTGGCAAAGAGTTGCTCGGTTCGAAGCTTTTGCAACACCAACTGAAGATGTTGCTCATGCTCGGCCTTGGTTTTGGAATAAATCAGAACGTCATCGATAAACACAATCACGAATTTATCCAAGAAAGGCCTACACACCCGATTCATTAGATCCATGAAAACAGCGGGTGCGTTGGTTAAACCGAAGGACATGACCAAGAATTCAAAATGGCCATAGCGAGTTCGAAAGGCAGTTTTAGGAATATCCTCTTCGCGGATACGCAACTGGTGATAGCCAGAACGGAGATCGATCTTGGAAAAACAAGAGGCACCTTGGAGTTGATCAAAGAGGTCGTCAATACGCGGTAAGGGATACCGGTTCTTAATGGTGAGCTTGTTCAGCTCGCGGTAATCAATACACATGCGAAACGAACCGTCCTTCTTTTTAACGAACAACACCGGAGCACCCCAGGGCGAAGAGCTAGGGTGAATGAATCCTTTATCGGTCAACTCTTGAAGTTGACTTGCTAATTCTTGCATCTCAGCGGGTGCAAGACGATAAGGAGATTTGGCTACGGGGGAAGCACCAGGGACAAGATCAATACGAAACTCGACTTCCCGAACGGGAGGTAAACCAGAAAGATCATCGGGAAAGACTTCAGGAAAGTCACGCACGATAGGGATTTCACAAAGTTTCTTCTTTCCTTCATCGGGTTTGACCACATGGGCTAAGAATGCGATACATTTCTTCCGCAAGAGTCTTCGGGTTTCAGCGCAAGACATAATTTTAAGACCGTTAGACGGTTTCTCGCCGTAGATATGAAGATCACCATTTTCTCGAGGGATGCGAATCAACTTCTTGGCGCAAATAACTTCAGCGCGGTTTTGCGAGAGCCAATCCATACCAATAATAACATCAAAACTTCCAAGAGGCATGGGGATGAGGTCGATCAGAAAATCGTTTTCGTTAAGGTTAAGCGTGCAATCTTTGATTACGGAGTTTTTTAAAATAGTTTCACCATTAGCCAATTCAACTGAAAAGTTTTCGCTTAAGTTTATGCGCGGTCGCGCAAGTTTTTGTTCAAATGCGCGAGAAATAAAACTTCTATCGGCGCCAGTATCAAAAAGTATGGATGCATATTGTCCGTTAAGTAAAAATGTACCATTAACCACGTCATTATTCGCTTGCGCTTGGTGCGCGGTTATGTTAAAAGCTCGTCCGCGCGTCACTTGGTTCGAAATTTGGTTAACCGGATTCGCTTGCGTAATTTGAACTTGCAGTCTCGGGCACGCGTTCCTGAAATGACTGGGATCACCGCAGTTATAGCACGACCTGGGTCGTGGATTAGGGTATGTTAGTTGTGGGTTCTGCAGGTAGGCTGGTGGTGTTTGCGCAGTTGGGTTGGCGGAAGGGACTCTACAGTACTCAGCAGAGTGGCCAATGCGGCCACATCGGTTACATTGTCGACACGGGGTGTGAGTTGGGTGATGAAGTCTACAAATTGGGCAAAACGGTTGGTTTCCTGTGTAGGGTTTCTTAGTTGGCGGGGCAGGGAGTGCAGGGTTGGTTAAGGCATAGTTATGGACTACAGGGGGTGTGGGGTAGGTTGATAGTGGGTTAGGAGCGTGTACTAGGGGTTGGTAGGCGGGTTGCTGGACAATGGGCGGGTTGGTAAGCGCATAGGCTTTGCGCCTGCGCTTGAGGTTGTTACGGTTTGAGGGTTCTGGTTTGGTTTCTGTTGGTTCTGGGACAGTCTTGGTGGGTTTGGTCTTCTCAGATCCCCGCAGGAACAGGGTTCCTGCTCTGACATGGTTGTCGCTGAGCACAGCGGCCAACTCGATGGCGTCAGAGAGGGTTACTGGGTTTCTGGCCCATACAGAGTCTTGAATTTCCATGGGGAGACCCCCAAGGAACTTCTCGATGGCTCGGCGGGAAGGGGTAACTAGGTGTGGGACAAGCAAGCTTAATTCATGGAAGCGCGTCGCGTACTCGCGCGCTTCACCACTGTACTGTTTAAGATTCCAAAATTCTTCCTCCAGGCGCTTTACTTCGTTGGGAGGGCAGAATTCTCGCGTCAGGAGATCCTTAAATTCCTCCCAGAGCATGCTAGAAGCAGCTTCTGCGCCACGCGCATGAGCTACTCCGTTCCACCAAGTAAGCGCCCTTGATTCCAGGACACTAGAGGCATATAAGGTTCGTCGGTCTGGAGGGCATTGGGTATGGAGGAAAGTGTTTTCAATTTTCTCGAGCCACTGGAGCATTACGGTGGCTCCTTCAAGTCCTGTGAATTTCGGAGGGTTACCCGCATTGAAGGATTTAATATTGTATCCGGAGGGGTTGGTATTAGTTTGGTTTAAGGCTTGGGCTATTGCGGCGGCCATTTCCTGGGAACGTTGCTGCCTACGTCTGCGCGAGGCTTCTCTCCTCTGATGGCGGCGAGATAGCGGAGGCATTCTATAAAAGTTTTAGTTTTTGTTAATATCGTTTTAGCGCAAAGTACATCGTCGTAAAGCTTGTTTCGCGAAGTTAAAAGCTATCAAATTTGAAGTAAAATGCAAACTTAATACAGGTAATGAATTCGAATTGAAAATCGACAATTCATGCATCACCATGACTTTCCGAATTCTCAATTTAAAATATCGAGTAAATGAATGTTGGAGATTTGACAATTCATGTATCACCATGACTTTTCAAATCTTCAATTTAAATTATCGAGTAAACGAATATTGGAGATTGACAATTCATGTATCACCATGACTTTTCAAATCTTCAATTTAAAACATAAAGTTAATGGTAATTGAAAATCAACTATTCATGTACCACCATGACTTCTCGGATTTTCAATCCCCATAACAAACGAATAAGTAAAGAGATAAATTGAAGGTTAATAAAAATCGAAAGATCGCGAATAAAACATGAAATCAAGTGCTGCGTATGCGCAAGCATATTTATAAATATCGAGTAATTAACAATAAGCGCGCGAACATGAGATTTCTCTCATGCGCGAGAAGGGACTCTTAGGTATTCTAGGTCGTTACGTCTAACCACCTATCCTAAAGTCACAGAGCTCTGATACCAATCTGTAACACCCCGACCGATGGCGGATTATACATCGGGGCGCCACGTATTGTTTCATTACTCGTGACACTATTTGGTGTCAATATTTATTAATACACATTTATCGCGCACGCGCAACGCAATCACAAGATAACATAAATCAATATATTATAATTCAAAATATTCAAATAACATAAACTTGTCTTGTTACATTTTAATCTAGGTCCAAAATAAAAGCAAACATCCTATCTGTCCTCAAGCTCCGAATGCAGCTACTGCGAACCTGAACATGTGTTAAAATAAAACGTCAACACTTGCGTGTCGGTGAGAGATCAAGTTTAATAGATATAAATAGATAATAATAGATCTGCACGCAACATGTGTAAATCTGGTGTTTAACAAGGGTGTAATCAGATTGTGATCAAGCCTAAATAGATCATAGCTCATAGTTCAATCCGTGCTCCCAATTGAGCACAAAAACAAGAAATCATCTGTGCACGTGTAAACAAAAGAAAACCGTAAACGATAGGTCTCCCGTGTTCATCTAATGGATCCATGAAAACTTCGGAATAGGCCGAACAAAGCGGTTAATGATTCAAACATACAAATAAACAGCCAAGTAAACGTCCCTACACATGGGATACTGCGCGACGAAAGTTCATAAACAAGTTTAAGACTCAAGTTTGTACGAACACATGAACATCCCAAAACGTTAAAAATAAAAAGGGACTAGGTACGAGATTACTCACATGTAAACGGTGCGTGGAAAGCTAAAGCAAGAACCAACTTTTAAACAAGCACAAGTTAATCTATAAATAAGAGTTTATTGGTTTATCGATTGGTTTTAAGTCTTGAATATATGTAACCATTAGTAATATGTATCTTAAACAAATTATTATATATATATATTACCGGAAATGCAGGGAGGACAGAGGAGAAAACGGAGGCAAAGAGAGGAGAGGCGGCTGAGGAACAACGGCAGAGAGCAAGGAGAAGGAAATTAAGTGTTTGTGTGTGTAGTGTTAAGAAACAAGAAAATAGTATTATATATAGGAAAACCCTAGGGAACACAATCCCTAGAAAAGGGGAAAAGATCTTCTACAGAATCAAGCAAAAGATATCAAAAGATATGGTAGCTGCAGGGGACAAGGGAAAAAGGCTGACAGGAACAGAGTAAAGCAAAGGAGGTGTCAGATAAAGGTACTGGAAAAGCAGATCTCAAAAGATAATGTCAGTCACTTTTTCTGCCAACCAATAGGGTTGGTGCGCATGCTGCACCGAAAGTGGCTTTTCAGACATAAGGCAGGTTAGGTCAACAGCACAGAAGATAAGATATCACAAAGAAAACATGCTGGATAAAACAGAAGAAAAGATACAAGTCTAGCGCGAGAAAGCTGCGCGCGAGAAGGCTAAGGCGCGCCGCGGGAAGAATTACATTTCTTAGCGCGCCGCGGGAGGAACTACAATTCCTAGCGCGCCGCGGGAAGAACTATAATTCTTCGCGCGTCGTGGGAAGAACTATGATTCCTTAGCGCGTCGCGGGAGGAACTACCATTCTTAGCGCGCTGCGAGAAGAACTACAGTTCTTAGCGCGTCGCGGGAAGAACTACCGTTCTTAGCGCGCTGCGAGAAGAACTACAATTCTTAGCGCGCTGCGAGAACAGTTCGCCTCGCGAATCGCAGGAACAACTGGTCTTCACGCAAGCTTCCTTGTAAGGAGTCTGGCGCGTGGAGCTGCGCAGACATCCTTAGGCGGAAAGAACCAAAGGACAAGCAAGGAGTTAAGAGAAAAAGGGGGTTCAAGGCGAAAAAGGTTAAGCAGAGGGGCGGGACGGCAACAAGAGGGAGAAAGGGCGAGATGGCGACAAGAAAGAAAAAGAAGCGGGACGGCGACAAGAGAGAAAGGAGCGGAACGGCGACAAGAGAGAAGAAGGGCGGGACGGCGGAAAGGAAATTAATACTATTATTATTATTATTATTAAGTAATATAAAAATATATATATAATTTATTTAATGTTAAATTTACAAAGATTAATAAACAAATTTTAAATCATAAAAAGAATCGGATTCGAAAACGGGTACCTGGGTCGGGTCGGATAGGGCAGTTGTCACATGCGGATGATGAGCCACAAGTTTGTTCAGGGCCTCCTAGCTATTCCTTCTTTCTCCTGGCTTGATACTTAAATCTTTCTCACCCAAAATGAAGAGGCTAAGTGTATGAAGAAAGATGTGTCATGTAAGGCAAGCTTGGGCGCTAACAGACTCAAATGCCTATGATTTTTGGATATGTTATACTTCAACTAATTCCAAGAACGTAGCACAAGAATTCAAGTGATTCGGAGTTCGTTTGGTACTTCAAACATAGAGATGAACATAAGATACACATGCATCTATGGATTTGTGCAGTTCTTCCTCATAGATGGTTTGGTGGTCGAAAATGTTGGGTTTAGGGAGGCTTAATTGGGCCGGGTAGAAGACATATTTGTGGCAGATTAATTAAATGAAGGAGACTAGTAGCAGGCCTGACTCATATTATTTAATTATAGATCATTATTAGTTTCTTGGGGATTAAGTTGTAGAACCTAATCTTGTATCTATTTATAATTAGCCTTGTACTTGTAATTCCTCATAATGAGTGATGCAGAAAGCATTAATAAAAAGTATCCTGGTTGCAGCTCGTGGACGTAGGGCAGCCGACCAAACCACATAAATCTTGTGTGTTCATCTTCGTTTATATTTCTCTTGCATATTATTTGTGTTTGTGTGTGTTTTGCAATGCCCAAATCCCTAACAAATGGTATCAAGAACCGAGGTTACGGTTACACACAGAAGAACACGATCGCGAGAGACAAGAGTAATGTGCGATCTAGGGTTTGAGGTTTTTTGTTCGGCATATTATAGAGGCAAAAAAAGCCCAGCGATTGTTGGTATAAGTCTCCAATATTCTTTGTTTGTCTATATAATATTATTATTGTTTTTTTGCTCGTTGAGAATTGAGATAACTATCATTACATCATATATTGCAATTAAAGATTTGTTATTTGCAATATATACACAATCACCGTCCACGTGAAATCCAAAAAGACTCAACAAAGTTTTTCTACTGTATTGACCAATTATTCCAAGGAAAAAGGCAGTAGGCCTTTAACAAGACGAAAGCAATTTTTTTCTTTGTTTAAAACCGTTTTTTATCAGAAAGAAGTAGGATGAACAGGTTCGCATTTTTTTGTTGTTTCAGTTTCTGATTATTATTAATTAGGTTTGGGGTTTGTTCGTGAGTTTGCTTTGCGTGTTTTGATTATTGGGTTTGGGCATATTTGTGGGCAGTGTAGCCGAGTGCTTTTGTTGTGGTTGTCGGGGTTATTTTGTTTGTCCGGGTTTTTCTTGATATTGTTAGCGAGATCCAAAGTTGGGAATTCTCAATTTGAGATAATGGCTAAGAGCGGGAAACTTCAGATTGAGAAGTTTGATGGTAAAGACTTTGGTTGGTGGAAATGCAAATTGAGGATTTGCTAGTTTAGAAAGATTTGGACATATGGGTGAAAGACTGGAGAAAATACAACCAGATGTGTTGGAAACTTTGGATAAGAAAGCCAAGGTAGTTATTAGGTTCTCATTATCAAAGGATGTTGCGTTTAATATCTTGAAGGAAACCACGGCGCGTGGGATAGTGAATGCTTTGTCTAATATGTATGAAAAGCCTTCGGCAGCTAATAAGGTTTTCCTGATACGTGAATTGGTAAACACGAAGATGAAAGAAGGAAGTTCAGTTACTGTACACATCAATAAATTCAACTCGACTTTGTAAAGACTTGGGTCAGTTAATATCAAATTCGAGGATGAGGTTCAGTCTCTACTATTGTTATCGTCCTTGCCTAATAGTTGGTCAAGAACTGTTACATCGATTACTATTTCAAAAGTCACTTTTGATGGAATTCAGGATCTTATTCTATGTGAAGACGTTAGGCGAATAAATTCATGTGAATCATCATGTGATTTAATGCATATTGGCAGATGAAGGAAAAATAACAGAGGCAGTAGGAGTGGGAACAGGAAAAGGAGTCTGTCTAGGACTAGGAAGGATGTGGTATGTTGGAACTGTAACGAGGCGGGACATTTTAGGAATCAGTGTTCGAATGATAAGAATGAAAAGAAAGAAGTCAACAATGCAAAAGAATGCTCAAAGGACGAGGCTTTAGTTCGTAGTGTTGAGGATAATGTTGATTCCTAGGTCATGAATTCGGGTGCTTCATTTCCCGCTACCCAAAACAGTGAAGCATTGCAGAATTTGAGGAAATGTGATTTTGGTAAGGTTAGATTGGTGAACAATGATGTTATTGATGTTACAGGCATGGGCGGCATGAATTTAGTTGCTTCAGCCGGTTGATGGACCTTGAAGGATGTCAGAGTGATTCCAAGCTTAAAGAAAAAGTTGATTTCTGTCGGGCAGTTGGATGAACAGGGACATGAGGTTAAATTTAGGAACGGGTAGTGGAAAGTTGTGAAGGGAAATCTTGTCATCGCTCGAGGAAAAAAGAGCGGTTCGTTCTATATGGTCAGTTTATCGTTTGAGGGAGGGAGTGACTGACCCAGTTCAGAAGAAGACCAAAGTCCGGTTCACAGAGTTTAGTGGACAGGAGAGGATTTGTTTTGCAAGAGACAAATCCAGAGCCACAGGTCAGATTCGGGTTGAACGTGCTATAAGAGGTTCAGAGAAACTAGTTAAGGGTTATCGTGGTAGTGGGAGCACTAGCATTCAGTTAGTCAAATCTTTAGCCAAAGTTACCAAACAGTGGGCTAATAGAACCGGTATTTTAGTGGTTAAAGTCTCTCTAAAATATTACCTGCTTAATATGGAGAGTGTTGTTTGTTCTCAAGGTATTCTAGGATTCGGCAGTTCATGTAAGTGGGAGCCGGTAGGGACAGCGAACGAGTCGATCGTAGTTGTAGCGATGACTGATGTGTTGGATCTCGGGGGAGCTTCAACGGACGTTCAGGTTAACTGATGAGAAGGCAGATGCAACCAGGAAGACGAGAAAGATTACAAGAGGTACAAGGATCATCAGTAGGCAATTTGAAGATTATCAAGCCTTCAAGTGGGAGATT
The DNA here is from genome assembly GCF_021521415.1 of Bidens hawaiensis. Taxonomy (NCBI): domain Eukaryota; kingdom Viridiplantae; phylum Streptophyta; class Magnoliopsida; order Asterales; family Asteraceae; genus Bidens; species Bidens hawaiensis. The sequence continues at coordinate 195,552 of NW_027493147.1, read as the reverse complement.
GTTGGGTTTATGGAGGCTTAATTGGGCCCGCGTAGAGGACGTCTTTGTGGCAAATTAAATAAATGAAGACTAGTGGCATGCCTGACCCATATTATTTAATTATGGCTCATTATTAGTTTCTTGGGGATTAAGTTGTAAACCCTAATCTTGTATCACTTTATACTAGCCTTGTACAAGTAATTCGTCATAAGGAGTGAGGCAGAAAACAATAATAAAAAGTATCCTGGTTGCAGCCCGTGGACGTAGGTCAGCCGATCGAACCACACAAATCTTGTGTGTTCATCTTCGTTTATTATTTCTCTTACAGCTTATTTGTGTTTTTGTGTGTTTTGCAATGCCCGAATCCCTAATAGAAAACACACCCAAATTGAGTGATTCTAGTTCGAGATTTTAAGGAAGAAATAAGATCTTCATCTCCAAGTGGTAGATCGGAATTTGAGTGTGTAGATAGAGTTATGATCATTTTCTAGGGGCTGATTTTCTTGACAGAAGCTGAAATGGAGATTGAAGAGTTTTGGTGAGATGTGGCACAAGAGGGAAGAGGACTAAGGCCATGTACATATAAGAGAAGTTGGTCCATGTGATTGCATCCTATTGGTTGATGATAATAAAGATCCAAGGGCTCATTATTTAGCAAGTTGGTTCATTATTTAGCATTGAGTAGAAAACAAGGAAGGGAACAGAGATTTAAATGGTACAACAGATACCCACTTATCCAGCCAAAAGTGGGTCATGTCCCCTGACCCCAACTGTACGCACAATCTGTTCATCGTACTTCAATTTTCAATAGAGTCATCTCTATCCAGCCACACAATATTACACCACGGTCCACATATTGATTTTTTTTGCCGGGATCGAACCCCAATCCTTATACCCATTATGGACAGCCAAGATGGACCCTACCCATAATGACGACGTCTTCCAATTTTTATATTTTAGTCACCATTTAGCTAGGAGGGCCACATTAGCTGCTTTTAAACTGCCAATACCTAAACCTCCACGTTTTTTTATCTAGCAAGATTTTGTACCATGCCACGCAACTAATTTTTTTCTTTTTCCTCATTGTCACCCCATAGGAATATCCTTCTTTTCTTCTCTAACTTTTTTAGTATATTGACCGAGGGCTTGAATATGGAGAAATAATAGACTCCCAAACTTTTTTTAACGCTGATTTGATTAAAGTTAAACGCCCACCAAATGATTGAGTTTTAGCCTTCCATTTTGACAACTTTTTATTAAACTTTTCCAAAATTGGTGTCCAATTCTATGTTCGACTCATGTTAGCCCCTATTGGCAACCCAAGATGTAAAAAAGGTACCGTAGCAGCTTTACGACTTAAAACCGATGCCATATGAATCACTTGAGCAAAGTCAACTTTCACAACATAAACTGTACTTTTTTAAGATTTACCTTTAAACCTGACGACAAATTGAAACATCTTAAAATACGAGTTAGACTCTGAAAATTCAAGCTCGACCACTCACCAATAACGATCGCGTCATCTGCGTATAATAAGTGTGAAATAAGTGGACCGTTTTTTGGTGTTTGTATTCCTTTAAACAACCGCTCGGAGCAAGCTGTTTTGAGAGCCACACTAGTGTCTCCATGGAAATAATAAAAAGGAATGCTGAGAGAGCATCTCCTTATGGTACCCCTCTTTGAATGTCAAATTCCAATGTCGGAGAACCATCTACCCAAACCGAAGACCATCTGGGTAATTAGAGGTCCGTAATGAACAAGAACAAAGAAACAATTTTGGCTAACACCTAAAATTTATTGATCAAGAAATTTTAACTCAAAAACTTGATACAAATTGTCCCATACCCTAAACACATTATTTATAGCTAACCTAACACATTATACTATAACCGGGATTATAATTAATCAATTCCATAATAATCATCTTCCTAACATGAAAACATTAGGAAACTAGATAATCATCCATAAATTGATTAATATTATGTAATCATTAACTTGCACGCCAAGTTAATATCCTAGCCGTCCCACGGACCGACTCAGGAATTCCCAACAATCACCCCCCGAATTTCTGAGTCGTACAGGGAAGATCTTCCAACTTTTGAAAAGCTTGCATCTCCTTAAATTTAATCTACGCAAGAGCAACCAAAATTTGTATCTTCTTGATTCGTGCTCGCGGGAAGAACACTTCATCATAGTCAATCCCGGGTTGTTGTACGTATCCTTTCACCACAAGACTCACCTTGTGTTTGTTTATCAACTCGTTGGGATTCCGTCTTACATTGGATACCTGTTTACTGATTGGCTTAACTCCTTTTGGTAACCCCGTCAAACTCCATGTTTTATTTTTCTCGATTTAATTGATATCAGCCCGCATCGCTTTCATGAGTTCATCCACTCGGGGTTCGATTTCGCTTCATCAAAACTATTTAATTCATCATTCAATAACACTAGTAGTTGTTCGAGTTCTTCATTGGAATTTACATTACTCTTGCTGCACTTTCATTGATGCTAATGCAGTTAGTGATAGTTATGTCACTCTTGCTGCTGTTTGAGACGAAACCGCTACTGTTTGCGACAACGTTGCTGCTGTTTGTAACGAGGCTGTCGCGGTTGATGCTGTTAGCGACAGTTTCGTCACGAAACACAATGTAAACGGACGATGAGGACGAAATCCATGTGACAACAATATTCGTACAATGTAGTATAGATTATGCAAAGGTGTATGCATGCAAAGAAAACATATATGTGAGTCACCAGTTATAGACTAGACCTTCTAGTTCGCTATAACCAATGTCTCTGATACCAATCTGTCACACCCCGCCAAAACGGAAGCGCGGACGAGTGACGTTATGTATACCGTAAGCATATGATTATCGCCAACATACATGTATTAGGATACCAGTAGTGTTGAAATCGTTTACAAATCATAACTTATTTTTAAACAAAATTTGTTGAAAACAATTTGGAGATTTCTTGTATATGACCCTAAACATCGATAGGGTTATACAAACAAAATCCTCCAAATTGGTATCCTAATTATGCATTGAGGTCCCGTCTTCATGATTCCTTATGAGCGTTGTTAATTCCCTGAAAAACATACGTTTAAAAAAGTCAACACAATGGTTGGTGAGTTCACAGGTTTTGAGACTCGATATGAAATCACGTTATTCATAAAAGTTTGAATCAGTTCACAAGTTGAATCTATTCACAAATAAGTATACGATAATCTGTTGAAACAAATACGATGATCCTCCATAGACTAGCTAAATCTACGAATTAATATGACGAACCCTGAGCCTATAACCAAACCACGACTTATATCCTTTTTGCCCTGTTCAAATCTCACAGATGGAATATACGCACCCTGTTTTGATGCAATATCGGAGGTTAGCGCGACTAACCTAACAATAGGGGGAAATGTCAACGTCAATAGTACTATTCGTATATTCCTGTGGCTAACTCCGTTAGCTAATGGTTATAGTATGCAAGCAAGGGACTTATAGCACTGCATAGTTCAACTAATGTTCGCATAAGGATTGTGTGTTTTGTTTCTAATTATCGTATATAAAAACAGTTGTGTATGTTTTCCACCCCCGAATAAATGAAACAGTAAAACCGTAAAAAGGGGGTAGTGAAACTCACCTCGTGAGTTCAGTGGCCGTTCGCTTTCAATTTCACTTTAATCATAGTTCGCCGCCTTCACACGTCCTAAACGCGTAAGGTCAGTTAGTTCGTTATAGACTCGCAAGTCGGTTTATGCTAGTCGCTTTCACCCAACTAGTAGTTTCGTTGTTTGTGCCGGTTGTTTTCACCAACCATGCATTTCGTTGTTTGTGCCGGTTGTTTTCACCAACCATGCATTTCGTTTATTGTGTCGGTTTCTTTCACCAACCGAACGTTTCGTTTAACGTGTCGGTTGCTTTCACCAACCGATCGTTTTGTTTATTATGTTTGTGTCGGTTTCTTAGACATAATCGATTCGTTTGATCGAGTAGTGCATAAATACATATTAAAGTCATACATATATTTCTAAGTAATGTTTCTTTAAGTCACCACAAATATTCTAATAAAATATAATACAACTATATTTTTGTTCATAACTATCCAAACCACCTTTATATACCGTTTCTTCATTGTCATTAACAATATACTTGTTGTCTTTCTCAACTATAAATACATAGCTTTATTCAAAACCATATTTAGGCTTTATAAAACTACATAAATGCAATCTCAACAAAAAAAAAAATTATAAAACTTTTGTTTACTCAAAATTACAAAACACGCTTTGGCTATAAAAACACACTTATGTTTTTCTATTAAAAGTGAGTGTACTCGTTTAAATGCATTTTCTTTAACAAGACTATTTGTACTTAGAGTCACCAACTTCTCATAGTTTTCCAATTAACCTGTTTATTAAACCAACAACTCGGTTTTACTTGTTTATCCTTTCATATCCAAACTTTATATATTTTACAAAGTACATTTTCCATCTTTCAAATAAATATTTTATACAAAAATTCATCTTTTTAACAACATAAGTTTATATGCTAGTTTTATTACTTTAAAATACAATCTAAGTTTTATCTTTCATAATCGCCATTTATATCAAGAGAACCCTCTTAACTAGTATGCAAACACCATGACCATCTTTCTCGTGTTTTTAACTCAAGTTTTATAACCCTTTTCAAATATTTAACCAAAACTCATATTTATTAATATTAAGTTAATCTTATGTTTTAGCATCATTAAAACATTAACGTGTGTCTTGATTATTGGGTGTTAGAGCTAGCATAAACATACTAAAGATATAGATAGGCTCACGAGGTTTAGCTCACTTAGTTTTAGGATTAACTCTTAGAGAGAGAGAGAGAGAGAGATTAAAGAGTCTTGAGCTTGTCTCTCTACATGAAGCTCATTTATATTCCCGGAAAGGGTCTCCTACTCCATCTTGATCTGATGAGTGAGAGTGTAGAGAGAAAATGTGGCGGTTGATGATGGTGGTTACGGTTGGTGATCTGTGGTGGTACGAAGCAGTTTCCTGGTGGTGACGAGTTGACGGTGGTGTGTCGCGGTGACGTTACGGTGCCATGAAGGTGGAGCGAGAGAGAGAGAGAGAAAGGTGGTTGGTGGTATTTTGTGTGATAGGAAGTGGCGGTTTTGTAGTGCTCTTGTTGTTGCCGTGAGGAGCATGATGGTGACGGTGGTATACTACGGTGTAGAGAGATGGCCAGGTTTGTTTGGTCTAGGGGTAGAGAGGAAGAGTAGTTATAATTTGTTGAGTCTTGTGTGTATCATCTTGCTTCTTAGGATTGTTTATATGGTAAGGTAACAAGCATGGTGAAAATCTTAAAACAATGAACATATATATTTGATGGCCTTGATTTGAAAATATCAACAAAGAGTTGGGTTTGTGTTGCTTAGTGGTCATGATTGACTTCTACCATATGTGTTTTCTTTGTGAAGATATATTTTATCTTTATTATTTTTTTATTTATGGTAAAAATGTTCAAAGTAATATTACTAACATCACATTATCATTTTAGTCATGGTTTCTGTTTGTTTGGAGGCAACTTTAAACACACTTTTATTAAATTTGTATGTCATCTTATTTGCCCGACATAATATCTGAAGTTTCATATTAGTTTGGTGAAACATATAAAGTGTTAGATTAAATTCATTTCGAAGACTATATATATGACTTGTTCTATTGTATATGCATTAAACTCTCGTAGACCTTATACAAGCTTCTGAAAAAAAAATGTCTATATTATATAACTTTTTTTTGTTTCGATATGTATATATATATGGCGTTAATGAAATAATAATAACAGAGAAAGGACCATGATGTTTGGATTAATTAGGATGAATTAGAGATGAATCTATGTGATTAAGTTATAATACATGGAGATTTGATGTTAATATTAACCTTACTCGTTCTCATGTTTATGTTGGTGATAAAATGCGACGTAGAGTTCTAAAGTAAATAATGAACGTTCGTAAATCGCTTCGTATTTGTTGTCGATATTTTATAAAAGTAATTATAAATATAATCTAATAATATAGACTTCAATCCTCTTGGTTCGTCTAGGTATACATTCGAGTCATTTAAATAATTTCCCTAACATCCGTATTTGTCGGATACATCCGAAAGTTTGAGTAATTTAATTAAAAATAAATTAATTATATGCAATGTATTATGCATATGCGGGCTCATGCTAGTCTCATTGTGATTAAGCATAAAAATTACAAACATTCGGGAATTAACGTAACGAAATCATGTTTAAAGAATGTACGGTAAATGACTTAATTAACGGAGTGTCACATTCTCCCCATGTTATCTGAATTTCGTCCCAAATTCAGTTGAGGTTAAGTCCATTAAACGAGTTATGAGGGTGACCTTTGAAGGAGCGGGCCATTGGAAGGAATGGAGAGATCTATGCGCTTGTGAAGAATGAATCGCTTAATTTAAATGTTTAAATACCAAACATAAAGGCGTGTGATGTTGCGAATTCTTGATTAATGCATTCCAAGAAATGTAATTACTGAATCATGAAATGATTGGGGTTCTTAAAATGCACCAAATGCATAACTTAATTGCTTTATGTATTCATTTTATGTTGCGGGAGACACCCTTGAAAGGTGGCCTTGCAGAAAGAGCAAGTATTTTATGTTGTTCTCTAGGTATAAGAGATACTAGTTCCATAACTACAATAATTCGAAATGATCGGGTGCCAAAAATGAAAAACTGAGTCATGTACTAAAAGAGTTTGACACCACTTTCAAACATTCGTCTCGTCCAGAATGATAACTTAATATGGTATTGGTAGCATATCACCTGGTTTAGTGATGCACCGACGAACGAATTTGCACACAGATGTACGGGACATTCATCGTGTGGCAAGAAGAGTATATTAAAATCAATTAATGTGAAAAGTAGTTGTCACTCTCAATAATTGAGACGCTCCGATTGGGACTGTGACCAATGATCAACGGAATATATGGCTCTCAATAGGATATATAAACCAGACGACATGGAGATGAGACGTATTCATCTATGGTAAATTAAACAGATAATGAAATTTGTCATTAGAAACTGATAGCAACCAAAGATTTTGAATATCCTTATTCCTCAATGGTAGCGCATCTTAATGGTATATAAAAAAAACTACTCTAAATCCGTATGGAATGCGCTACTTATCCACAGATTGATGATCAATATTGCAATTAGAGTTTAATAAGGGAATTTGGAGTTGATAGAGTGAAGACTTTGCAACAATGATTTATTAAGAAGTTCGAGTACAAGAAATATGCCACGTCATAAATAATTTTAAGGTTTTTTTATTTTTTGCGTACCCACATCAACGTGTCAGTCATCATTGTCAAAGATAACAACAGGGTAATTATGGGTAGGGACCCTGTTAGTTAGTAGTACAGTCAATGCCTAAGACATGTGACTAGTGATATTATTGAGATCGAAACATGGGCTGCCTTTATTTTAGAATTGATTAGAGAGGAAATTTAAATTATCGCTTAATCGGTCAAATGGCTTTTCATGAATTAATAATTGAGGACTGAATCATATGGTTTATGTCTAGGGTATTCAGATTTGTTAGCTTTAAAATTATAACTTCGTAATGAATAGGATTACCTATTAATCCTATTGAAGTGATTTATGGGAAGGATTACAATTGTTGTGTGTATCCTTTACATAGAGGTTTATAGTCATGCCACAAAAGGGATCGTATATTTCTAGTGCGTAGGATTTGCACGAGAAACTTATGAAGATAGGTGCGTCAAATTCAAGGTACGCATAGGAGGATTTGCTCACTATTTGATTTAAATTGCAAATCATAGAAATCAGCATGGAAAGCGAATTAGTATGGCTGTAGACATCGAAGTTCTTTCTTTCAATCTTGAAGAAAGCACTTTAGGAACAATGGTGGGTGCTGAGCTTATCACGATTGAAATGGATAATGATACTCTAAAGGGAAACTATCATGATTTATAAGTCTCATGATTTAAGAGGTCTTATGTCATTCGGAGCCTACTAGTACAAGCGATCATTTCAAACTACTAGTCCAAAGTTTTCTTATTGAACTTAATACGTATATACCAACGTCGATGTGGGTATTAGGGAATCCGTAGTTAGGGAAAAGAATACTTCAATCTTCTGTTTTGTTATAATTTGGTTTGAATAGTAAGATTGCGACATTGTATCGGGCCTATAAATTTAACCGATAAGAAGCTGATATAGAAGTAATGCGGAATTCAGTCTCCAAATTCTAGTGTCCTTTCGGGTGTAAACAAAACGATAGCTATGAGACCGAGATACAATTAAAGTAATCATATATATTGGGGGAAGCGTAGTAGAATCATTACATGGACCTGTTAGACGAGAACCTGACAAATTCCAAGGTTTACAAAAGATTATAAATAACCAAATAATTTGTCGTGAGATTTGTTAAGACTCATAATTGTCATGGGCGAATACGTAGGCTTGTGCCGAAACTGGATGGTAGAAGAATATTTGAATAATTCAAAATTCTATTTGTTTCTAGGAATATTCAAATAGTACATAATTGATTTTAAAATAACTTCCTTATTCATAATTATAAGGACCCCACTTTGAAATATTTGATTTCACTAATATTATGTAACGTTAGCGACGTATACAAGCCAAATTTGTTTTACGAAAAACTAATAATTTGTACCCAGAAGTTTTAGCCAACTTTTGTATCGTATATAACATTTTTTAGCAAACGTATATGATGTTTTTTTTTAAAATTCCAAGTGATGAAAGTCAACATATTTTCGTTAAAATTATAATCTTGATTAAATAGGTTATAGATAACTAATTCGGAAAACCAGGTAGGTAGTATGTGAATCTTTATAAAATAAAGTTTTCGGATTTGAGTGTGGATTTGAATGTGACATTAGTGCAAGAACAATAGCGCTGAGTGTGGAATCAGATGGTTTTAACATGTCGATGATTAGAACAACACTGTCACGTATAATCACGGTAAGAATAACTAAGATTTTTTTTAAAGAAATTTAGACTAAATAGTCATAACAAATGAGCTTGATTCATAAATGTGACAATCGTCAATTTCAGGTTAACTCCGTTAACTCAACTCCGTCAATTCAAACTTAAAGATTACTGAATCTATAACGCACACCTCATTACATTTAAACTAGGGTTTAAATGACGCTTGACAATTACTACATGTGTAGTCTTTCGGGAATTTGCACCGAAACGCAAACGAGTTGACGCAAACAATTGGTGAATAAATGAAAAACGTCAAAACAATAATTATGTGATAATTATGTGTTAGACTTATGTGTTATGTGATAACATGGTTATAAACGTTAACTCAAGGTGCTAGAACTAGTTAATTAAGCTAGAAAAGTAACATTTGAAAGTGGAGGGACCTAGATGTAACATGATTATTATTATTAATATTAACCAAACCCTAGCCTCTCTTTCTCTCCTCTCCCTCTACCCCGATCGGACCCCCCTCCCCCTTGCTCTCGGCTGCCGCCACTCACACACATACATACAATCAATTTTCAAGCTTTTCAATTGAAGATTAAGGTGCTAGGAAGGTATAAACAACTAACCTATGCATCCTCTATGCTTAATTTCGATTTTTAATGGGTTAATTATAAACCCTAGGTCCGATTTTTTTATATGTGATTGTGTTCATGTGTCTTGTTTTGATTGAAAGATGTATTGATTGTTGAATTGATAACTAGTATTGGTGTTATTGCATGTTAATCGTTTGTTTCTTGATTTTGAGTTCAAGTAAAACCCTAATCATGGATGTAATGTATAATTGATGTGCATGGATAGTGATTATGGTGTCTATAATGTCATATGAATGAATTGTGGTCTATAGATGGTTAATATGTTGAGTTTGGATGCAAACAGTTTCTGGACAGATTGTGTTGCTGATGTTCAATTGACTGTAACGGGGTGTGAATGTGAAAATTGGTCGAGATAATTGATACTACAGTAAACTAGTTGAGTCTAGTTTCTAAAGAATATAAATTTGCAATTTTTGAACGCGAAAAAGTTAAGTTTTATGATTTTACAAAAACATTGTGCAAAGCTGAGTTGTGAGACCTGCTGTTAGGTTGTTTTGTAAATATTATATCTCATACACTACAAGGCCAAATGGGTTGGTTCCACTTCTGAAAGTTAACTTGTTGAGTTAAGAACCTAACCCAATTGGTCTTGCATTTGTTGGATTTTTCATTTAACGGGAATTTCAAATAAAATTCTGTTGCGCATGAATTTGACTGTTATGAGTTTGCTGTAATGTTTTGATCATTGTGAGAAACATATGTGGAATAAAAATAAAATAAAATATGTTCTGGAAACCTAATACATGTATGCTTTTGTGATTATTTTTGGTAAATTAATTGAGATGCTATGATCGGTGGAATAGTACAATCTTTCAAGTAGAATTTCTGTCTCGGTGAAACTAGCTGCTGAATTTGTGAAAATGCATGAAACATGATAATTGCTAGTTAATTGTTATGTTTTGACCAAATTGCCCCTGCGGGGAATACTTGCTAAATAATTGTGGTGTTTTGACCAAATTGCCCCTGCGGTGAATAGTTGCTAGTGATGTACATTATTAATACATGACACGTAAACGATTGTTCACACACGTAGCGTATCACAAATGTGCTTGTTAGGTCACACACGATTCACAAACAAACACGAAACGTATCTTGTGCTTAGGAATTATGTGCCGGGTCTAGAGACTCGATATTAGTTCCGATACTTAGAAAATCTCCTTGTTGTTTTAGAACGCTAGAGAGAGTTTTTCTGTGACGCGCATCACTTGGTGATTTATTTTGGGAATTCTTTGCAAACAGTGAGTTTCACTTACCCCTTTAAACTGTTTTAAACGCTTTTCACTTGGGGGAGATAACATACTCCGAAAAACGCATTTAAGATTTTGTTAGTAGATTATATATCACTTGTAAAGGCTAAGTGGCAAACGAAACAACTGAAGTCCTACACATCGAACCGGTTAATATTTGGATAATAGCGAGTCACTGTTGAGTAGTACTACTGGGTTTGACAAACCCCACCCAACGCTAAACTCGACTGGAGGTCGAGCGGGTGTAATTTTGGCTAACACATACCATGGTCTGGATGACCTGGTGGCAAGGCACTTGATAAACAGTCAGTTTCGGTGTCGAACACTTAGTAATACTTGTTGTATAGGCTAGCTACCTATCGATATATAATTGATTTAACACTATCTGGTAAACGCAAAACGCTAAACGCAAAACGTTGAACGTAAAACGCTGAACGCAAAACGCTAAACGCTTTATTTTACATAAACTTGTGAACTCACCAACCTTGTGTTGACACTTTTAGTATGTTATTCTCAGGTAGCCGAGGCAGGCGCGGTATAGGATCATGCATTGCTTGAAACGCTTTTGTTATGCAAACTATTTTTTTTAAACTGTTATCATTTGGTTTAAGTCGTCCTGCGTGACACAACATTTATTTCATGGTTTTTACGCTTCCGCATTTAATTACTCGTAAACTTTTTCGTGGTTTGAAAACTTTGTTTTATGGTTTGATTATAACTAATGAATCCGATCCTGTTAGTTCACACCCTCTGACGGTAAAACTCCGTTAGTAGATTTTGAGGGTGTGACAGATTGGTATCAGAGCCATTGGTTATAGCGAACTAGAAATTGCATGCATACTAGACTATAACCGCGACGACCCATTAGTTATAATGATACGCACTGCATATGTTTGTGTAGTCTTTGTTATCTTATCTCTTTACCTCTTTCACTCATACGCGCGCGCATACACGGCTTACCTGTAGGGATGTCGACGCCACCATCATCATCATCCGATCCGATGACTCATGCGCATGAGAAGGAACCGCAGTTACCTACCTCATCGCCACCCCGTGTAGTCCCGGAACTCGAAGCTCCTGCACCGAAGAGGTATCGCTTATCCGGAGGCATGTACGAAAACGAAGTTAGTTGGGATTGGTACCCTAATATGATCAGGCGTATGGTCTATCGTGAACAAGTTCCCCAGCTACCTCACCCGAACCATCCTGCTTACCCCAACACCCTACCACCTATAACCGAACTTGTAGAGCGTGTGCTCGCAGCTGTTGTTTCTTGTTTAGAGCGTGATGTTGGTTACATGCGCTATACGAGAGCGAATGTATCCGGACTGTTAAAAGATGGAACTGAAACTAAAGAGGAAATTTCCCGCATGACAGCGGCAATGAAGGAAATGCAAGAGGCTAGTGATCAACAGATGAAGATTATGAGAAAGATGCAAGCCGAGATGATAGACTTGCAAGAACAACTCCAAGTAGCAAGGACTCGAACCGAGATAGCTTTAGAGCATTGTGATGTCTTACAAATGCAAATTGCTCAGAACGCAGCCGAACCTGAGGCAGAGCCCGAAGCGGAACCCGAGGAAGATCCTGAGGAGGAACCTGAGGAGGATCCCGAGGAAGATCCCGAGGAGGAACCCGAAGAAGAACCGGAGGAAGAACCGGCTTAGGAGGAGGCACACTCAGAGGTGTCCTCAGACGATGACATCTAAGGATGATAACACCTAGATGGAGGGGTTGTCTCCATCCAAACTATTATTTTTCTATGATTTTAAGGATTGGTTTTAAATACTTTGTAGCGAATACAATGGTTTTAATCATGAATTATTATTTGGATTAATATATGGTTGTGATGTGATGCTTGTTTCTTATTTCTTTCTTACCTATCTTTTTATTACATGTATGGTGTGTTGCATATGAAAGAAAAATTCATGTTTAACATTTTATGCTGTAATTCTAGGAAATGGCAGGAAGAAACGCTGGACACGGACGTGGTAACATCAACTTGACTGCAGCAGAACTCCAAACTCTGCTGAACGACCACGCGGCGGCCGCTCTAGCCGCACATGTCCAAAACCAAGCTGGAGGTCCAATTGGAACGTGTACCTTCAAGAATTACCTTGACTGCAAGCCCAGTACGTTTAAGGGCACTGAGGGAGCTAAGGCTTCCTGCGTTGGGCTGAGAAGGCCGAATCGGCGTTTGAGATGTGTAATTGTCCCCCTGCCAGTAGGGTCAAATTTGCTGCTGGAACACTTGAAGATTCTGCCCTCACTTGGTGGAATTCAAACGTGCAGATCCTTGGATTGGAACTGGCTAACGCTATGAACTGGGAGGAGTTCAAAAACATGATGCGAGAAGAGTACTGTCCGAGAGAGGAGATTGCAAAGTTGGAATCCGAGTTTTGGTCATTGAAGATGGTGGGTTCCGAAATTGAAGCCTACACCCCGTTCTCACGAGTTAGCTGTGATGTGTCCACGGATGGTAGACCCGCCGAGTAAGAGGATTGAAATGTTTATTGATGGGTTAGCACCGCAAATTCAGGGCATGGTGACGTCATCCAGACCAGCCACGATTCAACAAGCGATCCGGTTAGCTCACAAACTGACGGATCAAGCAGTGACCCAAGGTGCGCTACCACCTAGGGGTTCAACCACTAAATCCCGTGACAACCCGAGCATTGACAACAACAACAATAACCCGACCAATGGAAAGAGAAAGTTTGACAACACCAGATCCTCATCCTCGAACCCTCCACAACAACAACACTACCGAAATCCCGAACTCACTCGGGGCTTCAACAATCAGGGTCACAATAACAATAACAACGGTGGTGGGCAGGGTTCGAGCGGATATGCTGGGAAATATCCGAAGTGCAACAGGTGCAACTATCATCATGGTGGGCCGTGTGATCGTGTCAAGTGTCTGAGATGCGGAAAGATGGGTCACCAGGCAAAGGATTGTAGAGGAGACCTGGCGACAAAGGGTGCTCCTAAACCACCTATGACGACTAAGGGATGTTTCGAATGTGGTCAGGAGGGTCATTTCAGGAAAGATTGCCCCAAGATGAAACAGAACGAGAACAATGGAAGTAATGGAAGTGGCAGTGGTGGTGGAAACAATGGTAAAGGAAGAGCTTTTGTTATTGGGTCGGGTTAAGCCCGCAACGATCCATATGTGGTGACTGGTAAGTTTCCTGTAAACGACTGTTTTGCTTCTGTATTGTTTGACACTGGAGCTGATAGGAGTTTTGTGTCGAAAGCCTTTAGTCAACTCTTAGACCTAACTCCAACCCCGTTAGATGCTAAGTTTCCTGTTGAATTAGCTGACGGTAAGACTATAGTAACGACTCATGTACTTGCGGGATGTAAGTTAAAACTGTTAGGTCATATTTTTGATATCGACCTCATACCTTTTACGCTTGGTAGTTTCGATGTCGTTGTCGGCATGAACTGGTTATCCGAGAACCGAGCGGAGATTATATGTCATGACAAGATAGTCCACATTACTACCCCTTCCGGCGAGATCATTTCGATCCGGTGTGAGAGAAGCGGCATGACCACCAGCGTCATTACCCTCATGAAGGCGCAGAAGTATCTACGAAAGGGTCATCCGGCAATTTTGGCGCATATTGTTGAGAAACCCGCAGAGGAGAAGCGAATTGAAGATATACCGATTGTGCGAGATTTTCCGGTAGTTTTCCAGGAGGATTTGCCTGGACTCCATCCTATACGACAAGTCGAATTCCAAATCGAGTTGACACCCGGTGCAGCACCCATAGCACGAGCCCCGTATCGGCTCGCACCGGCGGAGCTTCAGGAACTGTCCACTCAGTTGCAAGATTTGTTGGATAAGGGTTTTATCCGACCTAGCTCATCGCCATGGGGAGCCCCTGTCTTATTTGTCAGAAAGAAGGACGGGACTTTCCGCATGTGCATCGACTACCGGGAGTTGAACAAGGTGACGGTCAAGAACCGTTATCCATTACCCCGAATTGATGATCTGTTTGACCAGCTCCAAGGATCGAGTTACTATTCGAAGATCGATCTGCGGTCTGGTTACCATCAATTAAGAGTGCGCGAAGAAGATATCTCAAAGACGGCTTTCAGAACACGGTATGGTCACTACGAGTTTTCGGTTATGCCTTTTGGCTTAACCAACGCACCAGCCGTATTTATGGATCTCATGAATCGAGTATGCAAGGCGTACCTCGACAAGTTTGTGATTGTTTTCATTGATGATATTCTCGTCTACTCCAAGGACGAGGCTGACCACGAAGAACACTTGAGATTAATTCTGGAATTATTGAAGAAGGAACAACTGTACGCTAAACTCTCGAAATGCGAATTTTGGCTTCGCGAGGTTCATTTTTTAGGACATGTGATCAACGAAAATGGTATCCATGTCGATCCCGGTAAGGTAGAGGCCATCAAAAACTGGGAAGCACCTAAGACTCCGACTGAGGTGCGGCAATTCCTAGGACTGGCCGGCTACTACCGGCGTTTTATCGAGGGATTTTCAAAGATTGCTCAACCCCTCACCGCTTTGACTCACAAAGGTACTAAGTACAATTGGGGTGACGCGCAAGAATCCGCTTTTCAACTGTTGAAAACCAAACTCTGTAGCGCCCCTATTCTAGCCCTACCAGAGGGAACAGAGAATTTTGAGGTACATTGTGACGCATCGATACAAGGTCTCGGTTGTGTGCTGATGCAACTCGTGAAGGTATAGCCTATGCCTCTCGACAATTACGGATTCACGAGAAAAACTACACGACCCATGACTTGGAACTTGGAGCTGTGGTGTTTGCCCTTAAGATATGGAGGCATTACTTGTACGGTACCAAGTTTACCATTTACACCGACCACAAGAGTCTCCAACATATCTACGATCAGAAGGAGCTGAACATGCGACAGCATCAGTGGGTCGAGCTGCTTAAGGATTATGATTGTGCCATCAAGTACCACCCTGGCAAGGCCAATGTAGTGGTCGACGCTCTCAGCAGAAAATAAACCGATAAACCCAGGCGGGTGCGAGCATTGCAACTCACGATTCATGCCAACTTACCCGATCAGATTCGCGAGGCGCAACTCGAAGCTTTGAAAGATGATAATCTTCCATCAGAACCCATGCGGGGCATGAACAAGCAACTTGAAACCAAATCGGACGGGGTCCGATATTTTGAGAACCGGATTTGGGTTCCACGATACGGAGAGTTGAGAACTCTAGTGATGGACGAAGCTCACAAGTCCCGATATTCTATCCACCCCGGCTCGGATAAAATGTACCATGACTTAAAGGCACTTTACTGGTGGCCGAACATGAAAGCCGACATTGCCACCTACGTGAGCAAATGCTTGACTTGTGCCAGAGTCAAAATAGAATACCAGAAACCATCTGGCCTACTACAACAAACGGAACTTCCAATGTGGAAATGGGAACACATCTCAATGGACTTCATCACGGGATTACCTAAAACACCGACGGGATGCGATACCATCTGGGTGATCGTTGACCGGTTGACTAAGTCTGCGCACTTTTTAGCGATTAAGGAATCGGACAAAATGGAAAGGCTGACTCGCGTCTACATGAAAGAAGTGGTGTCTAGACACGGAGTGCCTGTCTCAATCATTTCTGATCGAGATTCCCGTTTCACTTCGCACTTTTGGAAGTCACTACAGAGCGCACTAGGCACCCGTCTTGATATGAGCACAGCATACCATCCTCAGACGGATGGGCAAAGTGAACGAACTATTCAGACCTTAGAGGACATGTTGCGTGCATGTGTGTTGGATTTCGGAAAAAGTTGGGAACCTCACTTAACTTTGGTAGAATTTTCGTATAATAACAGCTACCACGCAAGTATTAAAGCAGCGCCGTTTGAAGCACTGTACGGACGGAAGTGTCGATCACCTCTCTGCTGGGCAGAGGTGGGTGACAGCCAAATCACTGGTCCAGAACTGGTACTCGAAACTTCGGAAAAGATTGCTCAAATCCGAAATCGCATGGCAGCAGCACGAGATCGCCAAAAGAGTTACGCCGACAAGCGCCGAAAACCTCTCGAATTTCTAGTGAACGACCAAGTATTACTCAAAGTCTCACCTTGGAAAGGTGTGGTTCGCTTTGGGAAGCGAAACAAACTCAACCTACGATACGTCGGTCCTTATCGAATAACTGAGCGCATTGGTCCGGTGGCGTACCGACTGGACCTACCAACGGAACTCAGCAGCGTACACAATGTATTCCACGTATCCAATTTGAAGAAATGCCTATCTGATGAAACCCAAGTAGTCCCTTTGGATGAACTGCAAGTTGATGAACAATTACGCTTCATTGAAGAACCAGTCGAAGTTTTGAATTGGGAAACCAAAACACTCAAGCACAGTAAAATTCCAATTGTTAAGATTCGTTGGAACTCGAGACGTGGACCGGAGTTCACGTGGGAATGCGAGGATCAAATGATGAAAAAGTATCCTCACCTTTTTGAAGGGCTGACCAAACACAGAAAACCGCGAAACCCGACAAACCGTCAGAAATCACCGGAGGTATGAATTAAATTTCGGGACGAAATTTCTTTCTACTAGGGGATGATATGACAAACTGAAAATTTTTCTTACTTTTTCAGACACTCATCACGACTTGACTCAAATTTTTGGGACGAAAATTCTTTAACATGCGAATGATGTGACAATCGTCAATTTCAGGTTAACTCCGTTAACTCAACTCCGTCAATTCAAACTTAAAGATTACTGAATCTATAACGCACACCTCATTACATTTAAACTAGGGTTTAAATGACGCTTGACAATTACTACATGTGTAGTCTTT
The DNA here is from genome assembly GCF_021521415.1 of Bidens hawaiensis. Lineage (NCBI taxonomy): Eukaryota > Viridiplantae > Streptophyta > Magnoliopsida > Asterales > Asteraceae > Bidens > Bidens hawaiensis. The sequence continues at coordinate 177,858 of NW_027493147.1, read as the reverse complement.
CGGGAATTTGCACCGAAACGCAAACGAGTTGACGCAAACAATTGGTGAATAAACGAAAAACGTCAAAACAATAATTATGTGATAATTATGTGTTATACTTATTTGTTATGTGATAACATGGTTATAAACGTTAACTCAAGGTGCTAGAACTAGTTAATTAAGCTAGAAAAGTAACATTTGAAAGTGGAGGGACCTAGATGTAACATGATTATTATTATTAATATTAACCAAACCCTAGCCTCTCTTTCTCTCCTCTCCCTCTACCCCGATCAGACCCCCCTCCCCCTTGCTCTCGGCTGCCGCCACTCACACACATACATACAATCAATTTTCAAGCTTTTCAATTGAAGATTAAGGTGCTAGGAAGGTATAAACAACTATCCTATGCATCCTCTATGCTTAATTTCGATTTTTAATGGGTTAATTATAAACCCTAGGTCCGATTTTTTTATATGTGGTTGTGTTCATGTGTCTTGTTTTGATTGAAAGATGTATTGATTGTTGAATTGATAACTAGTATTGGTGTTATTGCATGTTAATCGTTTGTTTCTTGATTTTGAGTTCAAGTAAAACCCTAATCATGGATGTAATGTGTAATTGATGTGCATGGATAGTGATTATGGTGTCTATAATGTCATATGAATGAATTGTGGTCTATAGATGGTTGATATGTTGAGTTTGGATGCAAACAGTTTCTGGACAGATTGTGTTGCTGATGTTCAATTGACTGTAACGGGGTGTGAATGTGAAAATTGGTCGAGATAATTGATACTACAGTAAACTAGGTTGAGTCTAGTTTCTAAAGAATATAAATTTGCAATTTTTGAATGTGAAAAAGTTAACTTTTATGATTTTACAAAAACGTTGTGCAAAGCTGAGTTGTGAGACCTTCTGTTAGGTTGTTTTGTAAATATTATATCTCATGAACTACAAGGCCAAATGGGTTGGTTCCACTTCTGTAAGTTACCTTGTTGAGTTAAGAACCTAACCCCATTGATCTTGCATTTGTTGGATTTTTCATTTAACGGGAGTTTCAAATAACATTCTGTTGCGCATGAATTTGACTGTTATGAGTTTGCTGTAATGTTTTGATCATTGTGAGAAACATATGTGGAATAAAAATAAAATAAAATATGTTCTGTAAACCTAATACATTTATGCTTTTGTGATGATTTTTGGTAAATTAATTGAGATGCTATGATCGGTTGAATAGTACAATCTTTCAAGTAGAATTTCTGTCTCGGTGAAACTAGCTGCTGAATTTTGTGAAAATGCATGAAACATGATAATTGCTAGTTAATTGTTATGTTTTGACCAAATTGCCCCTGCGGAGAATACTTGCTAGATAATTGTGGTGTTTTGACCAAATTTCCCCTGCGGGGAATAGTTGCTAGTGATGTACATTATTAATACATGACACGTAAACGATTGTTCACACACGTAGCGTATCACAAATGTGCTTGTTAAGTCACACACGATTCACAAACAAACACGAAACGTATCTTGTGCTTAGGAATTATGTGCCGGGTCTAGAGACTCGATATTAGTTCCGATACTTAGAAAATCTCCTTGTTGTTTTAGAACGCTAGAGAGAGTTTTTCTGTTACGCGCATCACTTGGTGATTTATTTTGAGAATTCTTTGCAAACAGTGAGTTTCACTTACCCCTTTAAACTGTTTTAAACGCTTTTCACTTGGGGGAGATAACATACTCCGAAAAACGCATTTAAGATTTTGTTAGTAGATTATATATCACTTGTAAAAGGCTAAGTGGCAAACGAAACAATTGAAGTCCTACACATCGAACCGGTTAATATTTGGATAATAGCGAGTCACTGTTGAGTAGTACTACTGGGTTTGACAAACCCCACCCAACGCTAAACTCGACCGGAGGTTGAGCGGGTGTAATTTTGGCTAACATATACCATGGTCTGGATGACCTGGTGGCAAGGCACTTGATAAACAGTCAGCTTCGGTGTCGAACACTTAGTAATACTTGTTGTATAGGCTAGCTACCTATCGATATATAATTGATTTAACACTATCTGGTAAACGCAAAACGCTGAACGCAAAACGCTGAATGTTTTATTTTACATAAACTTGTGAACTCACCAACCTTGTGTTGACACTTTTAGTATGTTATTCTCAGGTAGCCGAGGCGGGCGCGCGGTATAGGATCATGCATTGCTTGAAACGCTTTTGTTATGCAAACTATTTTTTTTTAAACTGTTATCATTTGGTTTAAGTCATCCTGCGTGACGCAACATTTATTTCATGGTTTTTACGCTTCCGCATTTAATTACTCGTAAACGTTTTCTTGGTTTGAAAACTTTGTTTTATGGTTTGATTATAACTAATGAATCCGATCCTGTTAGTTCACACCCTCTGACGGTAAAACTCCGTTAGTGGATTTTGAGGGTGTGACAATAAAAAAATTAACAAGCGTAAGAGAATGTAGTATTTTTTAAACGAACGACTGCTTAGCGATCTCTTTAACGACGGATGAAGGGTTCTATCATCATGTAAAATGAAGTAATTGGTTGTCAATGATCTATTTGAGTGATGTTGGAACGAGTAACAATTGTTTTAAAACCATGTGGACTTTATAGAAAATTTGTAGACTTTTGTGTTTACGTAATGTGAGTGTCGGAAAAAAATTTCATAGAACAAGATCATACAATTAAGTCAGGGAATTTCAGAGAGAGTTTTTAAAGTCGATCTAGTTTTAAACCTTTAGTAATACTAAATATTTATCTAGGTGGTTACAAATTCATTTGCCACATAATGCTCCGAACAGGGCTAGTTTTAAGAAGAACTCATACCCAATGATTAGAATGGGACACAAGAGCAAAGTTACCGAGCTTGATAATAAGCGTATGGTAAGCATCTGTGAATGAAATCATTTCTTGTCCAAATTAGGTATGAACACCTAATGATCATCGCGATGACATACGGTGGGCCATATTATCATGACGAATGAAGCAATTTATCAATGGCTATAAATTAAAACGTTTTCCAAGCGATTAATACCTTTTAATATGTTATTAAAGGAACGTTGGAAGTATGCCGATAAACGCAAGGAACATGTTGCAAACGAAATTCGTCAAGAAAGAAATTGAAAATAATCTATGTAACACGTAAGACGAATGAGACAACATATGTGTATTAAGACACTTTAACACATGGTAAAATGCTCTAACGAACGGAAGGTACATATGAAGATTTTAGGCATATGCTAACGACGTGGGTACTGATTTCACGTGCCTATAGGGTCCATCTGTGGCAAAGCTACTAAGAAGCGTGAGTGAAGAGTTTTACTTCAAAGGGTTAGATTCCACTTACAAGTGTAGCGAGAAAATTTATGTCGTACCGTGTCATACAACACGCTAGCCACAAAGAAGTTGAGTTTCTAAACTTTTAGAGTAAGATTACTAAAAATCTTTTAGAAATGTTGAATGGAGTGAGGTAATGGAGTCACCAATTAACATGTGCCATAATAGTAAACACACATAGCAAATAATGGAGACATAATTTATGAGAGGAAAATTATTTACTCTTACTTCACATCATAATAATACACTACAAATGATTTTCGACATCTGCTTAGGTATAGAGACCCGAAAATTGAGGAATAATCTTACCAGAGTACGTGGTAAGTTATGTTTCTGATGGTGCCGAATTTTAGGCGTCCATGGTAACAAAGCTAGATAAAATTTCAAGTAAACGACGATAGATCAAGCGATTGCAGGGCGTTGTCACCATTACCCTAATGAACATTCATTTTACTTGGAGAATGATTCTCGATTAACAAACTTATGAATTTAGACTAATCTGAACATCTGCTCGAGCCATAGAATTCACCAGGATTATCTTGCATTGCACATTATGATTACGTGTGCACCCGTAATGATAATCTGTTTTACATGGTCATCCAAGCGTATTCCATATCGGAGCTTCAAGTTAAAGGGAACCGAAATGTCGATTTAGTTGCATTATTAAATGCTAAATCTTTGTCATGAACAATAAAAGATTTGCTAATAATCATGGACCGAAATTATGTAGAACAGAATGATTAGAAAGAATCCTTCCATAGGCGAGCTCAAGATAGGATGTTACATGAATGGTTTGGTTTGAATAATGAGTAGTCTTTAATTCACCTAAGTTTATTCCGCTTCACGAATGTTAGCCTCTACGTCATCACGTAAGATTTCAAACAGAAATTGACACATAGCTTCCTCGTGTGATATACCGCCACACGTATTCTAGACGCACCATATAGCCGTATACCCGATTTGCAAGCTCTATATCGCAGTCTCATGAGACGTACTTTATGGTAGCAATATATAAATTTAGCACTCCCATTATTGGAGTTACCTGTTCTCATTCCATAAACGTACATTAAGGTTATTGAGTCATCCCGACTCCTTAGCGGTTAAGAATACCGTATCAAGTCACCATCTAGTGCGGGTCCCATTGGTTGTTGGGATGGGTGGTTGGTGCGATTTTGAAGACTAGCACATCACAACTCATGGAATGGTGACGATTAGGAGACTGATGGTTATAATGTCACGAAACACAATGTAAACGGACGATGAGGACGAAATCCATGTGACAACAATATTCGTACAATGTAGTATAGATTATGCAAAGGTGTATGCATGCAAAGAAAACATATATGTGAGTCACCAGTTATAGACTAGACCTTCTAGTTAAATATAACCAATGTCTCTGATACCAATCTGTCACATCCCGCCAAAACGGAAGCGCGGACGAGTGACGTCATGTATACCGTAAGCATATGATTATCGCCAACATACATGTATTAGGATACCAGTAGTGTTGAAATCGTTTACAAATCATAACTTATTTTTAAACAAAATTTGTTGAAAACAATTTGGAGATTTCTTGTATATGACCCTAAACATCGATAGGGTTATACAAACAAAATCCTCCAAATTGGTATCCTAATTATGCATTGAGGTCCCGTCTTCATGATTCCTTATGAGCGTTGTTAATTCCCTGAAAAACATACGTTTAAAAAAGTCAACACAATGGTTGGTGAGTTCACAGGTTTTGAGACTCGATATGAAATCACGTTATTCATAAAAGTTTGAATCAGTTCACAAGTTGAATCTATTCACAAATAAGTATACGATAATCTGTTGAAACAAATACGATGATCCTCCATAGACTAGCTAAATCTACGAATTAATATGACGAACCCTGAGCCTATAACCAAACCACGACTTATATCCTTTTTGCCCTGTTCAAATCTCACAGATGGAATATACGCACCCTGTTTTGATGCAATATCGGAGGTTAGCGCGACTAACCTAACAATAGGGGGAAATGTCAACGTCAATAGTACTATTCGTATATTCCTGTGGCTAACTCCGTTAGCTAATGGTTATAGTATGCAAGCAAGGGACTTATAGCACTGCATAGTTCAACTAATGTTCGCATAAGGATTGTGTGTTTTGTTTCTAATTATCGTATATAAAAACAGTTGTGTATGTTTTCCACCCCCGAATAAATGAAACAGTAAAACCGTAAAAAGGGGGTAGTGAAACTCACCTCGTGAGTTCAGTGGCCGTTCGCTTTCAATTTCACTTTAATCATAGTTCGCCGCCTTCACACGTCCTAAACGCGTAAGGTCAGTTAGTTCGTTATAGACTCGCAAGTCGGTTTATGCTAGTCGCTTTCACCCAACTAGTAGTTTCGTTGTTTGTGCCGGTTGTTTTCACCAACCATGCATTTCGTTTATTGTGTCGGTTTCTTTCACCAACCGAACGTTTCGTTTAACGTGTCGGTTGCTTTCACCAACCGATCGTTTCGTTTATTATGTTTGTGTCGGTTTCTTAGACATAATCGATTCGTTTGATCGAGTAGTGCATAAATACATATTAAAGTCATACATATATTTCTAAGTAATGTTTCTTTAAGTCACCACAAATATTCTAATAAAATATAATACAACTATATTTTTGTTCATAACTATCCAAACCACCTTTATATACCGTTTCTTCATTGTCATTAACAATATACTTGTTGTCTTTCTCAACTATAAATATATAGCTTTATTCAAAACCATATTTAGGCTTTATAAAACTACATAAATGCAATCTCAACAAAAAAAAATTATAAAACTTTTGTTTATTCAAAATTACAAAACACGCTTTGGCTATAAAAACACACTTATGTTTTTCTATTAAAAGTGAGTGTACTCGTTTAAATGCATTTTCTTTAACAAGACTATTTGTACTTAGAGTCACCAACTTCTCTTAGTTTTCCAATTAACCTGTTTATTAAATCAACAACTCGGTTTTACTTGTTTATCCTTTCATATCCAAACTTTATATATTTTACAAAGTACATTTTCCATCTTTCAAATAAATATTTGTAAATAAATATTTTATACAAAAATTCATCTTTTTAACAACATAAGTTTATATGCTAGTTTTATTACTTTAAAATACAATCTAAGTTTTATCTTTCATAATCGCCATTTATATCAAGAGAACCCTCTTAACTAGTATGCAAACACCATGACCATCTTTCTCGTGTTTTTAACTCAAGTTTTATAACCCTTTTCAAATATTTAACCAAAACTCATATTTATTAATATTAAGTTAATCTTATGTTTTAGCATCATTAAAACATTAACGTGTGTCTTGATTATTGGGTGTTAGAGCTAGCATAAACATACTAAAGATATAGATAGGCTCACGAGGTTTAGCTCACTTAGTTTTAGGATTAACTCTTAGAGAGAGAGAGAGAGAGATTAAAGAGTCTTGAGCTTGTCTCTCTACATGAAGCTCATTTATATTCCCGGAAAGGGTCTCCTACTCCATCTTGATCTGATGAGTGAGAGTGTAGAGAGAAAATGTGGCGGTTGATGATGGTGGTTACGGTTGGTGATCTGTGGTGGTACGAAGCAGTTTCCTGGTGGTGACGAGTTGACGGTGGTGTGTCGCGGTGACGTTACGGTGCCATGAAGGTGGAGCGAGAGAGAGAGAGAGAAAGGTGGTTGGTGGTATTTTGTGTGATAGGAAGTGGCGGTTTTGTAGTGCTCTTGTTGTTGCCGTGAGGAGCATGATGGTGACGGTGGTATACTACAGTGTAGAGAGATGGCCAGGTTTGTTTGGTCTAGGGGTAGAGAGGAAGAGTAGTTATAATTTGTTGAGTCTTGTGTGTATCATCTTGCTTCTTAGGATTGTTTATATGGTAAGGTAACAAGCATGGTGAAAATCTTAAAACAATGATGAACATATATATTTGATGGCCTTGATTTGAAAATATCAACAAAGAGATGGGTTGTGTTGCTTAGTGGTCATGATTGACTTCTACCATATGTGTTTTCTTTGTGAAGATATATTTTATCTTTATTATTTTTTTATTTATGGTAAAAATGTTCAAAGTAATATTACTAACATCACATTATCATTTTAGTCATGGTTTCTGTTTGTTTGGAGGCAACTTTAAACACACTTTTATTAAACTTGTATGTCATCTTATTTGCCCGACATAATATCTGAAGTTTCATATTAGTTTGGTGAAACATATAAAGTGTTAGATTAAATTCATTTCGAAGACTATATATATATATGACTTGTTCTATTGTATATGCATTAAACTCTCGTAGACCTTATACAAGCTTCTGAAAAAAAAAATGTCTATATTATATAACTTTTTTTTTGTTTCAATATGTATATATATATGGCGTTAATGAAATAATAATAACAGAGAAAGGACCATGATGTTTGGATTAATTAGGATGAATTAGAGATGAATCTATGTGATTAAGTTATATTACATGGAGATTTGATGTTATATTAACCTTACTCGTTCTCATGTTTATGTTGGTGATAAAATGCGACGTAGAGTTCTAAAGTAAATAATGAACGTTCGTAAATCGCTTCGTATTTGTTGTCGATATTTTATAAAAGTAATTATAAATATAATCTAATAATATAGACTTCAACCCTCTTGGTTCGTCTAGGTATACATTCGAGTCATTTAAATAATTTCACCAACATCCGTATTTGTCGGATACATCCGAAAGTTTGAGTAATTTAATTAAAAATAAATTACTTATATGCAATGTATTATGCATATGCGGGCTCATGCTAGTCTCATTGTGATTAAGCATAAAAATTACAAACATTCGGGAATTAACGTAACGAAATCATGTTTAAGGAATGTACGGAAAATGACTTAATTTACGGAGTGTCACAATAGTAGACATCGTTCATCAATTTATCTTCTCCACTTTTACCTTTAAAAACAATTGAACCCTTCCCTTTGACCGGTACACACGAACCATCCCCGAACTTTAACATTCGTCAATTTTTCATAACCGAAACCTGACCCGTTTTGGACTTTTGTTGTAACTCGAATTATATTGGATCATTAAAGTAATTAATGTTTTATGTTAAATACTTATATCTGGTTTATTATTCGTTATGTTCCATTTTTTAAAAATTCGATCCGTTTTGTGTGTGTATTCTAATTATACTCTGTTTTTCGAAACCTTGAAATTTAAATGTTTAGTTTGAGTTATGAATGCGTTATCAGAAAGTATTTAACATTTAGTTGTTGAATTAATTAGCATTATATAGTTTTTGTTAAATAAAAAAAATATATTTGTGTTAAATGAAATTGGAATAAAATAAAATGTCTAGGGGGCTGTTTGGAGTTTTAAATAGTGGGGGACCATTCATGTCAAAGCATGAAATTTAAGTATTAGTGTTAGCAACAGATTACGTATTGCCGGCGTCGACTTCTGGCCCACCATTTTCCGACAACATCCTTAACCGCCATCTAGTGATAGAAACGTTGAATCCATTACACCGTTGGATTCATGATCTTTTTCCGAGAATCATGCGATTATTAGTACACATTTTTATGCTGTCAAACCTTCCAATATTAGTCCTAAATCACCGACTGGAAATCACGGAGTTCCCATATATGGATTACGCGTTTGTTCTAAATATATAAACCGACCCCGACTTTCGTTTTAGTTACACCCTCCATCGTCGATCCCCTTCCTTCACTCAATCGACCTCCTGTTCATTGATTTCACCGCCGCTAGAATCCGACCAAGCTCCGTCGAGGTAATCTTTATAGTGTTTTCTTGTCTTCAAGTTCTCAATGAAAGTCCTAATATTCCGAACACCAACTCTTGTCTGCAAGATTAAAAGTTCCTTATGAAATATTGTTGTTTTTTTAAGGGAAATGATAAGCTATCATTGTCGTTTCTTAAACGAAAGTATGATTTTAAAGTCAAAACATTTTATGGCTTTCAGACGACGTCTAGAGTGAAACAATTGTTAGTCGTAAAAATAATTATAGACTTTCGTATCAACTACTTTTTCTCAAGGATTCCCTCATTCGGATATTGCTATTCGTTTAGGATCTCTCAATGAAGCAAACTCGTCTGGTTCACTCGCTTAAGCCTCTTTACCCCTCATCTCAAGTGCTTACCTTTCATGTGAGTTTACATCCCCCCCACACACTTTTTATCTTTTACACATTTTGGGGGTAACATGTATACCGTATTTACATTACTTATGTGTTTGACCGCATCTATTCAAACATAATTCGTTTTATGTTTATGTGTGATGATTGCAATATTTATGACTATGCTCTATATGCTTAAGTATTTATTTTATGTTTGGTGGTTGGTATCTCATCCTCATCTATTCTCATCTAGTATGATCATACATTTACCCAAGTACATTGATTTTGTATCAATAGGAACGGTCCATATCTATTTAGTTGTTTACATTTTCATAAGAATTGTAAAGCTCAACATTAACATATGAATTGTGGTTTTTATCTATATATATATATATATATATTAACTAAAACTTATGTATTCTCACCAACATTCGTGTTGACAAACTCTATTTTTATACATACTACATGTACAAGTAATGTACATTGTTCAAGATCGAAGAAGTTAGTTTTTACCTTAGGATATTATTCAAAATACAAAAGTATGATGTATTTGTGTGTTTATTGAATTTGTGTACTTGTTTTAATGTTAATGAAATTAAATAATTATTGTCGCTTTAATTAGTGTCTTTTGAGCTACTGTTCAATCAACACGTTACGCCCCGACATGTTCCGCCTTTGGTCGGTGGGTGACACGAACCTTACTCGTCCGACTATTTGTTCGTTTAATTCCACAGAATATTCACGGTTTCTCGTCATATGGTTACTTGCACCACTATCTAAGTGCCATATGTCAGTCTCGTCCAAATAGGTATTGTACTTTGTCGGAATTACTTTATCTTCGTTAAGGTATACGGTTTCCTGCCGCCTTCCATCATGAAAAACGAAGCATTAAGAGCTTTCGTTTCACGTTCGTCTGTTCAGTTTAGATTTGCTTCTTCATCTTTCCGAAATCGGTCGGGGCACCTCTAGATAAAGTGCCCGAATTCATCGCACTTGTAGCATTTAATATGTGATAAAACTCGTTCCTTACATTTTCCTTTCATATCATCACGCTTCTTACTATCATCTCGACCACGCCTCCGTCCGATTTGGAGCATAGGATCCTCGACCTCGACCTCGACCTCGACCTCGACCCCTGCTAAACGGTTCAAATTTCGTGAACATTAACCGACTTTGACTGCTCTTGTTTTGAAGATTGTCTTCTTTTATCCTCTCTTCATAGGTTTTTGATCGACCCACCACATCATCAAACCCAACCGTCTTTAAATCTAAAACTTGCTCGAGTGATGCCATTATCTAAATAAAACGTATCGAAAGACTCATAAGGAACTTTTTACCATTTTTTCTTCTGAAAACATCTCTCAGAGCGTGAAGCTTTTGATGAGTAGCTCGATAACGTGGCTGCATACTCGTCAATTCTCCATGTTTCTTTCATCTTCAACCCGTTGAACTCTGACGTTAGGGTTTGAAGCTTCGCCTCCTTCACCCTTTCAGCACCTAGTTGTCTGGTCTTTAACGCTTCCAACATCTCTTTCGTCGTGTGCAGATTATCAACTTGTAAAATTTGTGCTTCAGGGATCGATTGAAAAATCAAGGCGATTGAAATATTGTTTCGCTTTGCATCACCGTTACCCGGATCGATTGTGTCCCACACACCATGCACATTCATTAGTACGCGCATGTGCATAGCCCAGATTGTTTAATTCGTTGTTGTTAGTTTTGGACATTGAAACGAGTTCGGGTTCGTGTTCGTTTCTTTGCCCGGTTGATCACCCATTCTCGGTCTTCGTCAAACCCTAAGTTGAATCAAAATCCAAAAAAAAAAAAAACTAGCTTATTTGGTTATTCAAGATTAAATCCCTTTATAAAATTAACTACCAAATCAATTCGAAAGCTTGCAGCCTTGCATACTAAAATCTTGAAATTTTAATATACTAAAAAGCAAAACTTTCAAACCGTGGATAAGCTATGAAAGTATGAAGTTTTGAACTCAAATCAATTATTATATTCAAGATATTAAATTGAACACTTACTCCATGGCTCAAATGACACCTATAAACCAATCTGACAATGCCTCCCAACACGATGGTTGTCAACTGATCTCAAACTTTTTGATCGATAGTTATTGTTAGATCTTCGCTCTCCGTAATGAACAAGAACAAAAAACAATATTTGGCTAACACACAAACTTTATTGATCAAGAAATCTTAACTCAAAAACTTGATACAAATTGTCCCATACTCTAAACACAGTATTTATAGCTAACCTAACATGTTATACTATAAGCGGAATTATAAGTAATCAATTCCATAATAATCATCTTCCTAACATGTAAACAATAGGAAACTAGATAATCATCCATAAATTGATTAATATTATTTAATCATTAACTCGCACGCCAAGTTAATATCCTAGCCGTCCCACACACTAAACCACGGATCGACTCAGGAATTCCCAACAGACCATGCCGAAACAAAAGTGCCTTTCACCAATTTTCTCCATAGTGGCGGTGTAATACCCGTAATTTGACTTGACAATAATAATAATAACAACAATAACAATAACAATAACAATAGCAATAAGGAAAATTGGTTTTAAATACTACAAACTATTTCTTATTGGCAAATAACAGTCCCCACTTAACACTTGGCCGGTGGCGGTCCTAACTAAAGGTATATTTGTTTCCAATGGTCCGCGACTAACGAAATGTTAACCCCGTTAGTCTGGTGCTTACGTGTCACGCCTAGTTGTCAAAAGTTGCTTACGTGTCAACTGACATGGCATGTGGCCATTTAAATTATTTATAATTATATTAAAATATTCTTTAACCAAACCCAACCTCCCATCACCCCTTTTTGCAACCACAAGTCACAACTTCATATCCAACAGTCAGGTGAGCCGCCGCCACCACCACCACCTTCATTGTAAATTGGATTAACCTTACATCAGGTTTTAGTTTCTTAAACCCAAAACGAGTCAAATACCGGTTCATCGGAGGAGAAGATGCAGAAGTATCAAAAATCTGAAGCCTATATGTTTGCGTTTCACATAAATATTGTGACTAATCGAAGCTCCCCGGAGTTACAAAACATGCAACTCAATTTTCCGGTGACACAGATTCGAAATTACGGTAATTGATTGTAGATCTTTTGAGAGAGAAAGATAAAGAGAGAAGGACTGCTGCGAATGGAGAGGGATAAAGCGGCTAGGGTTCCGCCAACGTATGGTGGTTCAACGGTAGCCGGCATTAGCGGTAGAAGGGCTGAGGCGACCGACAGTGGAAGGTTTATTTAGCATAGACCGATGATGGTGGCTATAGAATTCTGATAGGTGGACCACGTTTCACTAATACCTGAACCACCTGAAGTTTCCCATAGGGTTGACAGTGGCCGGAAAAATTAAGCCATGGTGGTGGACATGTGGTGGGTTGAAAACGGATATGGTGGTTGTGTGTTGAAGATGGTGTTCAGGAGAATGGGAGATGAAGTGGTAGTTAAATATCTTTTAATATATTATATAATATATTTATAAATAATTTAAAGAGTCACTTGCCATGTAAGATGCCACGTAAGTAATTTTTGACAACTAGGCGTGACACGTAAGCACCAGACTAACGGGGTTAACATTTCGTTAGTCGCGGACCATTGAAAACAAAATACACCTTTAGTTGGGATCGCCACCAGGCAAGTGTTAAGTTGAGACTATTATTTGCCAATATGACATAGTTAGGATTATTTAAAATCAGTTTCCTAATAATAATAATAATAATAAACACATATGTTACGGTTTGTGTTCCTTGGAGTTAATATATAATATTTCAAAGTGGATAATTGAAATTTGAACGGATAGAATGTAAACTAACAAATAATCTACCTCAACCTATTTTAATAAAGTAAAATAATTGTAGACACATGTCAGTTTGTGGTTAATTTTCACAATTTTTTTTCCTTCAAAACTAATATATGTCATATATCAATAATTATTCACTTTCCTTTTACACTTCATTTATATTATATCTATAACATGATTAAAGTATTCGATTTTCTTTAAGCTCTATTTATATCATATCTATACACTTTTATAAAAGTAAATATTTACATATTATACTATTATACATTGTTAGAATATATTTCACAACATACTTAGTGAAATTCAAAAATCAACAACAAACTGTGTTTGTTATATATTGAAAAGAATATAATTTTAAATGTTATTATTAACATATTATATACTATGTATATTGTTGAAGATTGTAAATAAAAAAAAACTTCAATATGCTTTTTATTTTACGAAGTAATTTTTTTAATCATAAAATTTTAAATATATGCTTAAAAGTTGATCCATTTTTTAAAAATAAATCCATTTATCTATTGATTTTTTTTGTACATTGTCATATAAATTAATAAATTATAAATATATGATTCAAGTCTATCTATTTATTTTTCGGTTAATTTAGTAAACTATACATATATGTGTTCAATTGTAAGGTAATATATACCAATCATTTCAAATATAATAAAGTTTATCATTTTTAGTTTCCTAATATTTTTTTTATATAGGATTGCTTCGGGTTTTTTGTGGAACTTAAATTTGATTGTTACGGGTTAAAAGTTGATAAATACATCGTTTGGTACAAATTAACTACATTTGGCTCAAATTCATTACGGGTAAAATAGGGGAAATCTGAATGTTATATAAACTATCCTATGTTTTACACGGGCTCTAAAACTAGTAAGTTGATAAAATAATTCATCAACTCTAGTTAGGGAATAAATAAACTTTAATGTAGGAACCCAATATCTCTTTGATTAATAGTAGAATTTGATTAAAATTTAAATTCTCCTGTAACACCAAGGCTTTAAGCGGAATACGTCCAGGTGCATCGTACAGATCACTCATGTTTTGGATAAAAATCAGCTAAGGATAATGTATCCGAAGCTGTCAATGTGAGGTCTAGTGCTATGATGACAATAACAATTATATGAACGAAAATGGAATGAACATAGTGATTTGTTGCGAGGAAAAACCTTTTGACCTTGTTCAGATCAAAGGAAAAAAACCCCGGGTGATGACAACTCGTCAATCACCACTTTATTAATATCAAAATAGGTTACAAATGGGTTGGAGATCGTGATCGATATTACAATGTAAGCTAGTGTATAGAGAGAATTATTGAATCTGATCTAGTGTGTGTGAGAGTACAAGTGAGTTCCTAATCGATAATATCTCGATAATTATAAAGTAAATACATTCAACAAAAAGTCCTACCTATTCGCCACTATTCCACTATTCCTCGATCATTCATTGACCACGTGCTGGTAGTTTGCAGTAGCGAAAATTAAGGTAGACCAAGTCACAAAGCCGTTACTCCTGTTGAATAATAACCTGCACATGTAAAACAATTGTTAATAATACCAACCTTTGAGGATCCTCAATCCTTGACACGGCTCTGGAAGTCTTCAGGAGGATAACTGATCCAGACACATCTTTAAGGATAATATATCCTCAGCAGAGAAAATATCAGTCCTAACAATTGCCCCCAAAATGGCGGGTGATAGTGGAACACAGCTGTCTATTGAATTTCAAACTTCTGCGCAAACTGGATGATGGGACGGATCGCCAGACATATTTACCATTTGGCCCCTGAGATAATCATAACCGCCTATATATGCCGCCTTATATCTTTCTTATAATCATTATCCAAGCGACGCATCAGGTATCCATCTCTTCCTTCTCTTATTTTCTTTGTCTTTGGAATAATGTCTACTGATTCGTCTTCTTCTTCCCCTTCACACCATTCCGACCAAGCGTCCGACGAGTCTGGATTATCTGAGGTGCGACCACAAAATCTGATAGCAAACCCTTCTATCGAAATCTTCAAGCTAACAGACCCCGATATAGACGAACGCCGAACATTGTTTCCGTCGGGAACGGAGTTCCGTCCATACGATTCCGGAATCTGAAGAGACATTTACTCTCAGACCTGGGTTTGTATGCCGGCTTGTTTTTTTTTTAATTGGTTATCGCTATCCATTCCCTGCCTTTACCCAAAGCTTTTTCGATACCACGGGCATATCCTATATTTAGGCTATGCCAATGCTTTGGAGAGTGTTAGGAACTATTGAACGGATTATAGAAGATGAAAAGATTGACTTTGGCCTTCCCGAGTTATCCTATCTGTACACCCTTACTACCCACGGTCCAGCCCGATTCATTTTTAAATCCAAGCCTCGACAACCTTATCCTCTGCTAAAGGTTACTCTGAATGACTCCTTTTGGAGAAATCAGTTTTTCTTCGTGAGACGAGACTCCATTCCTGGTGGGGATGATCTCCCTTCAAAGTGGGTTAGAAAGGGTAAGATCCTGGATCCTTATAAACAATAGGATCCTTGATGATTAATCTAACTTTTTGTCTTCTTTTGCAGTTGAGAACTTTGCTTCATTGGCTAAGTTACCTGGTACAAAAGAGAAAACAAAGTGGTTCCTTGCACTGGATACCGAGGTTAGGACATTTCAAGCCCGATTCGTCGAAGCCTTTTGTGATATTTCTTCAGACTCCGACATGTCAAGTAAGTTTTTACATAATAATCTTAAAAGTAAATAAAATTAGAGGAAATACTTATCTGATTACTTATCCTTTGTAGGCGCCAAGAAGTCTCAGAAGTCCGCTAGCAAGTTCTCTTTGGAAGATATCGACAACATGATCACTCCCCAAGATATCAAGAAAGAAGCACTGAAGGCAGCGACTAGTTCTGAACCCAAGACCGCAACTACCAGAGCCAAGTCTGCTGCATCCAAGAGAAAAAGGTCCTCTGATCCCGAAACCCACTATGACACGGTCCTTAATGTAAGTATCCTGTATCCTGCTGTAACGAATTTAAGGATATAGTATCCTTTTAGTTTTTGCTTCTCGTTGGTTATAGGCTATGAATGCTTTTAAAGAGCATTATGAAAAGATCGTGGGTCAGATGAGCAACAAACTATCTGGGTTAGGGAATGCAGTGGTTAACAAGGACAAGGCATTAGCCTAGCTCAAGAGACAGCTCGAGGATCAGGTATCCACGGCAGATGCCCAGCGTCAGGAGGAGGTCAAGCAGGCGACGGAGGAGGCCAAGATGTGGGCGGCCAGGTCAGTGCTGCAAGAGAGGATCAAGATGGCGATGGAGGCCGGTGATCCCTCCTTTGATAAGGCAACCTGGAACGTGCAGAAGTGGAAGACTGCCTTAGAGGCTCTTGGTGGTGAGGAAGATGTGGAGATGTCTGAGAAGAATGATGTTGGTCCTAGTGGGGTCAAGGAGGTGGCTGAAGTTGGTGAAGGAGAAGGTGCTGCAGAGGGTGAAGACGCAACATAGGTGGGCGATGAAGGATAAAGGAGACAAGGCCCGAGCCGACTTTTTGTTTTTTATGTTGATGTTTTTGTTGAATAATGGTTGTGGTATGTAATAAACAATAGTAAGTAGGGTTTAAAGATCAGTGATCCCCAAGACAATTTTCAGAGGTACCGAAGGTGGATGGATCCTCTGTTTGTGGGGATGAAACATTTAGTGCCTCTGACTTTTATCTTCCTGCATCTTAAGAACAATTAATAACTTCTACTTAACCCGGGTGGATGGTCCATCTTTAGCATGGTGAAATCTGGGTTAAGGATTTTGGATAAGTCCACGTGACTTATATTAATGATAATCTTAATCTTTTGGCTATTCGCTTTGTTACTTGTTATTTTGAAAATCTATTTGATATAACCCTAGTCTCATTAAGAATTTTAAGGAATAATTCTGTGTAAAATTTTTTTGGATAGAATATCCTTAAGAAAAAGTGATAATAGAAATTTCTGGATATAATATACTTAGAAAAATAATTAAAATTTTTAGGATAGAATATCCTAATAGAAATAATTCAAAGATTGTTAAGTCTTTAAACCAAAAGGTATATAAGGATTCTAGCCAAACCAATATGAATTTAAAAGTAGAAATCATACCACAAGGTTTAAGTAGACCTAAGTTATCGTAACTATTGAACTTTCAGCGATTCTTGTAGAAGAAATTTAAGGATTTTGAATCCATAAGTTTTGATCTTCGTAATAAACTTAGAAAATCTGTTGCAAACAACTCATAATGTCAAGTGGGATTAAACCCGTTAAGCTGGGAACAAGCCCATAAAATAACTGGGGACGAGCCCATGAAACTGGGGACAAGACCGTGCAACTGGGGACAAGCCCGTGTACTGGGGACAAGCCCGAAACTGGGGACAAGCCCAAATCTGGGGACAAGCCCAAATACGGATGTTAACTGGGGACTCTCCCAAACCGGGATTTAGCCCAAACTTAAGATAACGTGAAAACGTTATAAACCAGTGGTATGGTACGTCTACCATAAATCGTAGGATCCTCCATATAGCCGAAGACAACGAAATTGTCAGCCACTAAGCGTTAACTGGTCCCGCTGCCCGGACTATATGTTGGATAGCGTGCGCTCCAGGCGAGTGTAGAAACTCTAATTTATAAGAAAGGTGAAAACCTTTAAACATTTGGGGATATGACCATCGAGGGTCATATCCAATCGTGGGCTAGGCCAAGGAAATTAGTAAAGTACCTTAAATATAAAGGAGAGGTGGCCAACCTCTTTACTATTACACATCCTATTAATATCCTGCATTGTTATTTAAATCTTGGAAGATACAAAATGTTAAGAATATGTTATCCTTAAATAAGTAATAAGAAATTTAAAAGGATAAGTGATTAGATAGATATTACCGATTTTAGGATCCTTGATCCTTCAAGGATACTTGATCCTCAAAGGATACTTGATCCTTATTAGAAAAAGTATTTCTTGAGGTGGATAGCATTCCATGCTCTTGGTAACTTGTTGCCTTCCATAGTGAGCAAATGATATGCCCCCTTTCCTGCCTCCGACTCGATCAGATAAGGACCTTCCCATTTGGATGCTAACTTCCTATCAGCCGGATTAGTTGTATTTTGGAAGGCTTTTCTTAAAACTAGATCTCATTCTTGAAATCTTCTAATCCTGATGTTCTTGTTGTATGCCCCAGCTACCCTTTGTTGATAAGCTGCCATTCTGATCTTGGCTAGGTCTCTGAGTTCTTCAACAGTGTCCAAGTCTTCAAGGAGGATTTCTTCATTGACCTCAGGATCACGGATGCTCGTTCTGGCTGTGGGAACCACCATTTCTGTAGGGATAACTGCTTCTGATTCAAACACCAATGAGAAGGGTGTTTGGCCTGTTGCATTCTTGGGTGTTGTCCTGTCGGCCCAAAGAACATATGGTAGTTCTTCAGCCCATTTACCCTTCTTGGCTCCTAACTTCTTCTTCAGATTGTTGATGATGAATTTATTACTTGACTCTGCTTGGCCATTAGCTTGAGGATGTACTGGAGTAGAGGTAATCATCTTGATGCCCCAGCTGTCACAAAAGTTAGTAGTTCTTTTCCCGATAAACTGGGAACCATTGTCACAAATAATTTCTGAAGGGATATCAAATCTAGTAATAATGTTTCTTTTAATGAAAGATATGACTTCTTTTTGGCGAACTTGAACAAAAGTTTCTGCCTCTATCCACTTTGAAAAGTAATCAGTCATTGCAAGCATGAATACTTTTCCTCCTGGTGCCTTAGGCAGTTTACCCACGATATCCATGCCCTATTTCATGAAAGGCCATGAAGAGGATATAGGATACATAGGTTCTGCTGGTTGATGAAGGATGTTTGCATGCCTTTGACACGCATCACACTTCTTGGAATACTTCATGGCGTCTCTCTTCATTGTTGGCCAAAAATATCCTGTTCTCAGAATCCTAGAGAACAAAGCTCTACCTCCCGTGTGATTACCACAATCACCTTCGTGAAAGTCTTTGAGCACCTCTCGGATTTCAGGATCCTCTATGCACCTCAAGTATGGGCCTGCAAGAGATTTTCTGTATAGCATATCATCTAACAAAACGTATTGTGATACCTTGAGTTTGAAAGATTTGGGATTCTCCGTGGCTGGAATCTCTCTATTTTGAATGTACTTCTTGATTGGGAGGATCCAGGATCCTTGGCTATCTGAGAATAATGGATCCCAAAGTACAATCTGTTTGTCAGTTGTTATTTCCCCAACTTCTTGTTCTTCTATTGCTGGCAGAGTATATGGATGATTGGGATCTTCGTATCTTCTGGAATTTTCAAGGATGAGGCTAAATTTGCTAAGGCATCTGCCCCAACATTTTCTTCCCTTGGTACCTGTACTATACTAAACAATTCAAAGGATTTTGCTAATTCCTTCACAATTTCTAAATATTTGATCATATTCTCACCTTTTACGGTATAAGAGCCATTAAAGTGGTTAGTTATAATTAAAAATCCATATAAACTTGAAGATACCTGATCCTCATGCCTTTAGCTAAAAGTAAACCTGTGATGAGTGCTTCATACTCTGCCTCATTGTTGGTGGCTTGAAATGCACATGCAATGGACTGGGGTATTATGTCCCCCTGTGGCGATTTCAGTAGTATGCCCAATCCTGTTCCTCTTACGTTGGATGCCCCATTTGTGAAGAGGATCCTTGGTTTCTTCTAGTTGTTGCACTTCTAAATCAGCCTCTTTTTGCATGTCACTGCTGAAATCAGCCACAAAGTCTGCTAGTGCTTGTGATTTGATAACTGTTCTAGGCTCATACTGAATATCATATGCACTCAGTTTCACTGCCCACTTGGCCATTCTACCTGATAACTCTAGCTTTCTAAGAACATTCTTAACAGGATAATTAGTTCTCAAGATAATAGTATGAGTCTCAAAGTAATGTCTTAATTTAGTAGAAGCCATAATAAGTGCAAGAATTAATTTTTCCAGATGAGAATACCTGGCTTCCACATCTAAAAGACTCTTACTTACATAGTAAATTGGTTGTTGTTCACCTTCATGATCCTTAACGAGGACGGCACTTACTACATTACCTGAAACAGCTAGGTAGAGATATAAGGATTCTCCATCCACAGGCTTCATCAGAGCTGGAGCTGAGGATAAGTAATCCTTCAAGGCTTTGAGCGCAGCCTCATGCTTTTCCGTCCACTAAAACTTCTTATTCTTTCTAAGAATGTCGTAGAAATCTTTGCACTTCTCGTAGGATCTTGAGATGAACCGGTTTAGAGCGGCTATTCTTCCCATGAGCCTTTGGACATCTTTGGCATTTGCAGGTGACTTCAGGTTGATGATGGCTTCAATCTACTCTGGGCTTGCTTCAATTCCTCTTTTAGTCACCATGTATCCTAGAAACTTTCCAGCTTTAACACCAAAGTGCCATTTTGATGGATTCAGTTTCATGTTATAACTAGGTCAAGAATATTGAATGCTTCTTCAAGGTCCTTGAGGTGATCCTCAGCCTTCTTTGACTTCACCACCATGTCATCTATATAGACTTCTATGGTTTTGCCCAACTGATCCTTGAACATCATGTTGACAAGTCTTTGATATGTTGCCCTTGCATTTCTTAGTCCAAATGGCATAGCAATATAAGAATATATGCCGGTAGGAGTCATGAATGCGGTATCCTCTTGATCAGATGGTTCCATCTGAATTTGTTGAAATCCAGTGGAAGCATCCATGAAGGTAAGCATTTCATGTCCTGTCGTCGCATCCACCATGGAATCTATATGTCATAACGGGCAAGGATCCTTGGGGCATGCCTTGTTTAAATCGGTAAAATCGACACACACCCTCCACTTTCCATTCATTTTAGAAACGACAACTACATTAGCTAACCATCGAGGATACTTAACCTCTTTGATCATACCGACCTTAAGAAGTTTTTCAACTTCTTCTTGTATGATCTTGTTCCTCTCAGGAGCGAATTTTCTCCGCTTCTGATGGATAGGTTTAATAGATAAATCAAGCCCGAGCTTATGAGTGATTACCTCCTTTGAAATACCTGTCATATCTGAATGTCTGAAGGCAAATGTGGATTTTCTTTGTTTTAGAAGGATATCATATCCTCCTCAATTTCGCTGGGGATACTGGATCCTAGGAACACTTTCACATCTGGATCCTCGGGTTCTAAGGATACTTCCTTTAGGTCCTTCTCCCGAGCTTCCAGCACGTCCCTAGGATGTTGCTGTTGTTGCTATGCTATAGTTTGCTTGGCTGTCGGCTTCATTGATGAAGAGTAATAATTCTTGGCCTCCACCTGGTCACCGTCTATCCTTACTACTCCCCAAGGAGTTGGGAGTTTAATTCATTGGTGGTAAGTAAAAGCCATCGCCTTCATTCCATGTAAGCAAGGCCGACCTAAAATAACATTGCAACAAGAAAGGTTATCTATAACACAAAATTTTATATAAGAGTTAACCCTTCAATGTATAT
The DNA here is from genome assembly GCF_021521415.1 of Bidens hawaiensis. Classification (NCBI taxonomy): domain Eukaryota; kingdom Viridiplantae; phylum Streptophyta; class Magnoliopsida; order Asterales; family Asteraceae; genus Bidens; species Bidens hawaiensis. The sequence goes on along the minus strand of NW_027493147.1, from coordinate 156,049 downwards.
TGGGAGTTTGATGTCCCCCAATGTCTTCTTGGTTTCCCCACTGAAGCTAACTAACACCGACGTCCTCCGGATGATTTCTGAGTCTGGGATGTTCATCTTCTGAAGGACATCATGTTGGATGATGTTGACCGAGCTTCCACCATCGACAAGGATCCTGCGTACATAATGGTTAGCAATAAACAAAGTAACAATCTAACCGTCATGATGAGGATCCTGGATGCTTGATTTATCTTCCTCATCAAAGAAGATCCTTTTGTCAGTTGTCAAGGTGGTAGATACTATTGATCGGTCTCCGTTATCCAGCTTGATCTCTTTGGCGAGCCTTTTTGCTGCGGAGAAGGAAGTTCCACATATGTCTGATCCTCCAGAGATGAAATTGACCCTTCACATATCTAGGTCAACCTGGTGAGGATCCCGGATACTCGAATCGCAGAAGATTTTCTTATCAGTTATTCGAGTAGTAGGGATGAGTGGTCTTCTTTCACCATCCAACTTGAACTCTTCCTCAGGATAAGAAGTTTGAAATATGTCGTAGTCTCTGGAGACGAAGTTAATCACGTGAGCATCTGGTGGTGGTGGTGTTGCTTTCTGTGGAATATCTTCAGGATCTTGGATCTTGGATTTCTTCCTTCCCAAGGCTCTTTGAAGTGGCCCTTGCTTAGGAGCTAACCTATTTCCCTTCTTAAGCCAATGAACTCGTTTGTCATGTGGCCAAAATCTTCGTGGAAAGCACACCATTTAGATTTGTCTTTGAAGGTGGTTGTCTTCTCATTATTTCGGGGCCACCTTGCTTTTTCTCCTAGATCCTTCATGGCACAAATTAAGCCATAGGTATCCACAGATAAACAATATTCTGAAATGCTGGGGTAGTCCTCATTATCATCATCTTCCTAAACAGCTCGAACGTTTTGATTGTGAATTTGGAGTAGGGCTTCGAGTTGTTGTTCTTGAACGAGAATCCTTGCTTCTTGTTAGAGGAATCTTATTTTGTTTGATTCTCCAGACGATCCTGGATCCTCTTGTCATCTTCCAACCGTATGAATCTGAGTGCCATGTTTCTTACTTCATCTAGATACCTGCAAGGAGTCATCACAAGATCATCATAAAAGGGGGATCGCCTCTGAAGTCCCATCTTGAATGCTTCAACAGTAGTAGCCATGTCAAGATTAGGGATTTCTAGAGCTTCCCTGCCGAACCTCGTAACAAAATCTCTTAGGGATTCATCACTAGGTTGGATAACTCGGTATAAATCACTAGTTAACTTCTCAAATTTCCTGCTACAGGAAAACTGGCTGTTGAACAAGTTAACTAAATGTGAAAAAGAAGTAACTGAAAAGGGAGGAAGACTTAGCAGCCATTTTAAGGCGGATCCTGTGAGTGTGGATCCGAAGCCTTTGCATAAGCAAGCTTCCTTGAGTCTCTCCAGGATAGGGTTGATCTCCATCCTTTCTCTGTATTGTGCCACATGTTCTTCAGGATCAGTGGTTCCGTCGTAAGTCTTCATGTTGGGGGTTTGGAATCGCTTTGGGATTTCAGCTTCACAGATAGGTGGAGCAAATCGGGTTAACTTGTGGCTTCCCTCAGGTATCTCGGGGATTGGTTGTATAACCCGGGAACACTGGATATCATATCCTTAAGCTTCTGTAGCTCCTTGGCCATAGCTGGTTGATGCCTGCATCCTGCATGGGACCACGGTTAGCGTTAAAGGATATAAGATCATAAAAGTTACCTCTTTGCTGGGTGAAGGTTGGCATCCTGGAGGAGTAGCTGGGATAAGAGGAGTCTGCAATAGGAGTTGGTCTCCATAAGCTATGGTTTGCATGGGGATTATATCTCCTTCATGGACTTCGAAGGATCGTTGATGTTGAACTCCTGAGGATCCTTGATTCTGAAAGAAGGATCCTTGAGGTTGGGAATTATAGGAACCTTGGTGATACAATCCAGAGGTTGAAGGATGGAAGATCCTTGTGGTAGAGTTGAGGATCCTTGAGCTAGCTGACCCATTGATCCGGTTAAAGGATAGATGATCCTTACTGAAGTAAGAGGATCCTTGAGTTTGCTGACCAATGGACCCTTGTTGAAGGATAGATGATCCTGGCTGAAACAATGAGGATCCTTGAGTCTGTTGACCAATAGACCCCTGTTGAAGGATAGATGATCCTTGAGTAAACTGAGCCAAGGATCCTGGAGTGGTGAAATCCAGCATCCTAGGCATCAAGGGAGTGTGATCCTCCGCTGGCCTCTTAGTTTTCTTGAGATCCTCTATCTCACGAAGGATCCTCTGGTTGGTCTTAGTCTGCTGCTCCATATATGCTTTTACCTATGAAAACATATTAGAAACATCATTGTTAGTACTAACCACCGGTGGTAGCAGCAGTGGTCTTGAGCTCTGGAAGACTGGCAGTTGTGCTTTGCTTCCAGCAACGGCATGCCATGGTGCTCCCGTGGTTGGCGGAGGCAATGACGGCAAAGTCCTTGATGAGAGAGGAACCGTAGATGGCATGGTTGATGGAGCAGAGGTTGATTGAGAGACCATTGATAGTGATATTGATATGAAAAGGTTGAAAATGATAGGAATTATATGGATTATAGCACCAATCGCCCCACAGTGGGCGCCAAATTGTTTTGGATAAAAATCAGCTAAGGATAATGTATCCAAAGCTGTCAATGTGAGGTCTAGTGCTATGATAACAATAACAATTATATGAACGAAAATGGAATGAACACAGTGATTTGTTGCGAGGAAAAACCTTTTGACCTTGTTCAGATCAAAAGAAAAAAACCCCGAGTGATGACAACTCGTCAATCACCACTTTATTAATATCAAAATAGGTTACAAATGGGTTGGACATCGTGATCGATATTACAATATAAGCTAGTGTATAGAGAGAATTATTGAATCTGATCTAGTGTGTGTGAGAGTACAAGTGAGTTCCTAATCGATAATATCTCGATAATTATAAAGTAAATACATTCAACAAAAAGTCCTAACTATTCGCCACTATTCCTCGATCGTTCATTGACCACGTGCTGGTAGTTTGCAGTAGCGAAAATTAAGGTAGACCAAGTCACAAAGCCGTTACTCCTGTTGAATAATAACCTACACATGTAAAACAATTGTTAATAATACCAACCTGTGAGGATCCTCAATCCTTGACACGGCTATGAATAATAACCTACACATGTAAAACAATTGTTAATAATATATCCTCAGCAGAGAAAATATCAGTCCTAGCAAATCATAAGCTCGTAACACTATTAATAGTGACAATATATTTATTTTATTTCATAATTTTGCAAGCACACAAATAGTTTGATAATGAGAAAAAAGAACATCACATCTAAATGAATCAAATATTATTCATTGAAATAATCCTAAGGTATAACTAATTTTCTTATCCTGTCACTTCATCGTATCAACCTGCAACACGTTAAAATAATATATTTTGTCAACAACACATGTTGGTGAGTTTTCATAAGTTTTTGCCTATATATAAAATGTGTGATTCAACGATCGTCATGCAATAACATTCAAACATAATGTAAGCGAAATCAAATAGTGTTAATGTATCCAAAGCTGTCAATGTGAGGTCTAGTGCTATGATGACAATAACAATTATATGAACGAAAATGGAATGAACACAGTGATTTGTTGCGAGGAAAAACCTTTTGACCTTGTTCAGATCAAAAGAAAAAAACCCCGGGTGATGACAACTCGTCAATCACCACTTTATTAATATCAAAATATGTTACAAATGGGTTGGACATCGTGATCGATATTACAATATAAGCTAGTGTATAGAGAGAATTATTGAATCTGATCTTGTGTGTGTGAGAGTACAAGTGAGTTCCTAATCGATAATATCTCGATAATTATAAAGTAAATACATTCAATAAAAAGTCCTAACTATTCGCCACTATTCCTCGATCGTTCATTGACCACGTGCTGGTAGTTTGCGAGTAGCGAAAATTAAGGTAGACCAAGTCACAAAGCCGTTACTCCTGTTGAATAATAACCTACACATGTAAAACAATTGTTAATAATACCAACCTGTGAGGATCCTCAATCCTTGACACGGCTATGAATAATAACCTACACATGTAAAACAATTGTTAATAATATATCCTCAGCAGAGAAAATATCAGTCCTAGCAAATCATAAGCTCGTAACACTATTAATAGTGACAATATATTTATTTTATTTCATAATTTTGCAAGCACACAAATAGTTTGATAATGAGAAAAAAAGAACATCACATCTAAATGAATCAAATATTATTCATTGAAATAATCCTAAGGTATAACTAATTTTCTTATCCTGTCACTTCATCGTATCAACCTGCAACACGTTAAAATAATATATTTTGTCAACAACACATGTTGGTGAGTTTTCATAAGTTTTTGCCTATATATAAAATGTGTGATTCAACGATCGTCATGCAATAACATTCAAACATAATGTAAGCGAAATCAAATAGTGTCGTCCTCCCTTTCATTTAGCCGAAGCCGCATAAGTCGGGAAATGAGAACCACCTTACGTAAACAACCGAAGTCGTAACGTTAGACGGTTCAGATACGTCCTATGTGACCCTCCCACTATGTGTATGCGTTTGCGTAACTTCCACCATAAAAATAGTAAACATGTTGCAAGCAAGTTCACGTATAATCATAAATAATATGCAAGAATAATATTAACATGTACGATAAATGTGAATTGTTTTGTAAAAAAGCACATAACTAACAATATAAAAAACTTATGACATGATACACCCCAAAAATATTAAAAGAGTTAAAAAGGGGTTATGAAAAACTCACTTGCTAAGTAAGCGAGTCGAGAGCGAAAAATGCCTTAAGCGAGTGAACCGACAAAGTTCAGTTCAACAAACGGCCCTAGATAAATAAATAGCTAGGCTTAAAAATAAGTTGCGTAAAGAAAATAATTTTGCTAGGATGTTCGGTTTATGACAAAGCAATTTATAAGGAAAAAAATTATATATTTTGGGTTTATAAAAAAAGGTTTTTGGTTATATGATATGTTAAGTTAATTTATTTTAGTCTTAGAAAAACAAATGAGTTATAATAAATATTAATTAATTTAGATGAGTTCGGTTTGTTCCAACAGAACAATTAATTAAGAAAACTAGTTTAACGAGTGGTTCGTTTTTTGTCGGACACGAACCTGGTTATTGAGTCGGGTTTGTGAGTAACATAATTTGAAAAATATGAAATAGTATGTTAAAAATGTTTGTTCTTGATTATTAGTTTGTAAAAATAAGAGTTGACTTTTAAACATAAATATCATAAGCCGAACATAAGCGAGCCGATTATGAAGGATGATATGTCTCCATGAATGTCGTTTGGGTTGTCATCATGGAAACAATCTTTATGCGTAATGACAAGAAATAAACATTACCCGGGGATTGTATTACAAAAGAAGAAGAAAATAATACCCCTTAAGAAGTTGTCTTTTGAAGTTTAAACTTTTGACTTGAGAGAAATTGACAAGTTTGGATGATTTTGAGTGTAAATTGGTTGTGCCAAGAAATTCTAGAGAATGATCGAGCTTTATATAGGCTTAAAATTATTATTAACAAGGTCAAAGTGAGTTAATTTGATGGCTAGTCAAGAGGCTAGTCATAAGACTTGAAACATGGTTTTGACTAGTGAATGTCTTTTATGATTAATTAAATGTCTTTGACTCAAATTATGAAAAACAAATTGATATAATACTTAGGATGAAATTTGTAACATCATAAATAATAAAATAACATAAAAAAACATGAACAACATCATGAACATAAATACAAAAATAATTCACCATTTTATCTATAATATATATAAACGAAAACACAAAAATCATAGGTGTCGCGATGTGATCGCCCCGTTTTTTGGAGTTACCAGATTTGCTTGATTTTTAAATGGAGACTTCTGATGCATTTGATCCGAATTCACGGTTATGGGTCTTACCAAACCCAGATATTCCTTAAACGGATTATAACATCTTATTAAATTAAAAATTATTCTCACCAAATTATTGATGTAAAAATCCTATAAAATAGGATATACTAAAAATTATTATATGACTTTTTTTAAAAAAAAACATATTATTTATAACTAAGAAACAATTTTACTATAAAAAAAATAAGCGGGTCTTGGGTCTCACCAAAACAAGATAACTTTTAAACTGGGTTATAACACATCTTAGTTATTTATGAAACCCTTTTATTATTAAACTCTAAGTATATTATAAATTTCCTTACAATAAATAAAATTAAACTCCTAAAAGTATATAAATATTAAAAATGAATAATGTAAAACAGCCCCTGTAATACGGGGGATAAAAACTAGTTAATAAATAAAGATCGGAAAGGTGTCGAAATTTTAAAATGGGTCGCGTTTTTGGGTTTCAAAAATGACGAATGTCACCCTCCAACCTCATCTACTACAACTAACTATTGGAGAATACGGGATCACAAAGATATCCACTCAGTTATTAGACTTATATAACCCTATCTGCTATCATATTGCGGTTTCGCCGCTACTCGAAACCACCATCCTAACCGTCTTACACCCTACCATCATACTGCATTTGTTCGTTTCATGTTGTCGTAGCCGTCCGACTGCTATCATAATCTTGTTTCGGTCCGCTATTCCGCTGTTGAAGTAAGAATTATTTCATATATTTTGGCTTCATTAGCCTGCTTACGTGATTTCGTATTGCTATGGCGATTAAAATGTTTTTTTGGACACTAATAGAGTTCGATTTGTTCATCTGATTTGTATTGTTTTATTTCGACTTGGTAGGCTGTTTCACAAAAATTCGCGTAGAGCCATAATACTTCAAATCTAAACCCCATATTTTGTTCAACCATGTGTTTTGTAGACATCATATTCTAGTATATTATGCATATACATATACATATACAACCGTTATATTCAAATTGTTAAGCAAGATGAAATTGAAATATATATACGGACTATAAAACCAACACGATGACCGGTTTGGTCAGTTTCACGATTTCAAATCAAACCGTGCACAATCCTAGCTTATATTATGTAATTTTTAAAATGGATAGTAATAATAGTAATACTGAGTTATCTAAATGTTGGAAAGATTTTATAAGTTGTGGAGTTTTGCTTTTATCAAATTTGGTAAAAGAACATGCCCGGTGACAATGTTGCAATCAATGTAGACAACTCATTTTGTTTACTTAGATTGTTGTAACCCTTTGGGATATATATATATATATATATATATATATATATCCTACTATACTATTAAAACAAATTAGTTTGCCTCCACATGGCCCTTTTGTATTGGACGATTTCCATATCTTCCAAATATAACTACCACTTCTCTATTTTTCTTACCAATTAAATAATTCAAAAATACTAATAATTAAAATACTTAATTAAAATAGTTATGTAACCATGAAAGAGAAACCCGGTTTCTAATTTTGTTTTTTTTCATCTTCAATTCAATACACGCATTCTTTCATACCAAATCTTTTAACCTAATCAACCAAAGCCTACATTCAATCGGCCATTATTATATATCAATAATATAATGATTTCGTTAAGTTCTTCATATAAAATCGAAACCGGATATCGGATTATAAATTGGGCAAGTGACGGTATTGGATAATAACGATTGCTTTGATTCGATCCTGGAAACGATTTCAAAAGATCCATGGCGATTGTTACTCAGATCTTCACATCGATGGTTAGTATTTTACATTTTTAGGTTTGTATCTTCACATCGATGGTTAGTATTACATTAACATATTAACCTAGGTTATTATTTTACATTCTTAGCTTACTATGTTTAATGTTTAATTGATATGTTTTCTATGATTAATGGTTAATGGTTAATGTAAATTTTTTTAACCTATAGTTTAGATTATTAACCTAGGTTAGTATTTTACATTCTTAGGTTATCAGGTTGATTTGTTAATTGTTTATGTAAATTTATATGTTCCTCTGTTTAATGTGTAATGTCTAATGTTTAATGTTTACTGTTTAATATTTTTTTTTGTTATAATCCAACTACAATATATAGAAACATAGATATTACATCAATATAGCAGGTAGGTGGGCAACAAGCTGCGCCGCCACCCCTTTCTGAATTGCAAACCCTAACCTGCTAAAGACATACCCCTGCCCCTTTGGAGTCGACACATTGCTATGCACAACCTGTTGGACCCTGGTTAGGAAACGGATAGCTTCCGGTGCCAAGGAGCCAAATGTATCAAAAGCCAGAGGGACAAAAACATGTTGGTTCTCTTCGCATGCTATAGCATGTTTCTCCACCTTCTTCGTTTCAGCCCTTTTCATTGCTTGCCCAGCTACAAACCCATTATCCCTCAACCCAGCTAAGGGAGATACCCCTGTGAGGTCAACACAAGTGTGTTTTCCCTCGGCCCAACCAAAGACGAGCAAATCTGCCGGTCGTAGAGTGGATCTCCCTTCCGAGGGGTCTGTAAGGAAGTTTACGGGGGCTTCCTTTTTAGCTGTTATCCCAACTCGCCTTAAGATGTCCCAAAGAACGTCCCGCACCCAATCATGTCGGTATTTGAACTCAGGCATCTCCTTGCAATGAACCGCATGCTCTCCGAATTTATCCAGGCAAGCCTTACGGCAGATCGGACATGTTTCGTCTTCTGGGTACATTGGGACCATCAAACGGTACTTAAGAATGGCCCTATACTCGACCGCAGACATGCTTTGGCCCAAGCCATCAATCGGGATAACGGTCATAAAATCTTGGGCATGAGGACCTTGTAAGCATTCAATAACCGCCTTCTGTCGGGGGGGGGGGCAATCCAAAACCTTCTCCCAGGCTCTGAGCGATTTTGCCAAAAAGGGCATTCGCCAAAGTTTTTTGAGGCTTTGGTGGGGCGGTGTCCATATTAGAGAAACCGCCAATGTCAAAGTCTGGGAGAGCGCCATTTAGGCATTCCAGGGCCTGCACGTAGTCTGAGTCCAGGTCGACAACCCCGCTATTCCTTAAGATGTGATTCTGTAGCTTCCAAGACTGAGCCCTCGACGTTACAAAAGCGTAAACCCCAACATCATAAGCTGAAAGAAGGCCTAAAACCCCTAAGCGTATCGGTAAAGATGAAAGTCGCCACTGAAGATCACCAAAGAACGGGCCTCCACATACAACTATGTCTTCGATGGCTTCTCGTAGCCCCTTATCAAAACAAGATACCGCATCATTCATCAAATGGGGGTGGCATGTTCGTAACCCAAAAAGCAACTTAGAAACCCCCATGCAAGACCTAAGCAGGAGGAGTTCGCTCTGGGGATCCCTAAGGCAAGGTAAGAGTTTCATAAGATCAACCGCACGAGATGCTCTCCGCCTCGCCAACTCCTTAATAAAGTAGGGATCTCGACTAACAGCCCCTCCAAGGAGCTTTACCCCTCTCTCTGGTCTACCAATCCCACTAGGGAAGAGCCCATCTTTAACTTTCACCCCATTACACGCTGGCCAAAAAACCTCGGTTTTCTTAATATTAAGTTGCAGCCCCAATGATGGCCCTTCCGAGTTGATAATGTCTAGGGCTTTAGCGACTTCGTTGGCACCACCAATAATAGTCCCATCATCCAAGTACCAAGCATGAAATGGGAGGTTACAGTCATTTTGTACCGGAGAACAAGAGGGTGTAATGCTAAGGCAAAGAGGAGGGGCCCAAGGGGGTCTCCCTGCTGAACCCCAGTAGTAGCCCCTATACAGTCATCACCAACATACAACCTAGCCGGCTGGGCATAAAGGAACTGGACCCATAGATAGATAGACGGGCAATGATGATGAACCTCCCGGAGAAGGGCTGTGCGGTCGACCATATTGAAGGCGTTGGAGAAGTCCACGGTAAGCATAGCTAAAGAGCCGTCCGCGTGAAAGGAGTTAAGAAACCGGTTCGCGCTGTGAAGCACCGCCTCTGCCCCATTAGGGGTCCCCACCCCAAACTGAAAGTCCCCTAAATACTGAGTCATTTTCTTCCCAACCATCTTCATAGCCACTTTAGAAACCAACCTAAGCCAGATAGCCCCCACAGAAATGGGCCGAATTCCATTATCCGGCTTTAATAAAGGGGTAAGGGGGGCCGAAGCAATAAACTCAGCGAGCACCTTGGGGCACAGACCCCCGCGCCATAAGTTGACGACTTCAGTGATGGCTGAGAGCAGACCCATGGAAGTCACTGATCCCTCACCACTAAGAGCGTCCAACAAGTGTAGCGCCCGCATCCCGTCTCTCCCGCATGAGGTCCCTTTAGGAAATGATCGGATACATCTAAGCACATAGTCCCCATCCACAAAGAGAGTAGGCAGGGCGACAGAGCTAGAAGGCAAGGACGGAGGCGGCACCACTGGGTGTTTATCAATGAGGGCTTTCATGGTTGAATCTCCGAGAGGGGCAACCCCACTTGAGCATAATACCTTGACTGCAGCTGTGAAATGACATCCCTGACTTTCCTGAGACATTGTTTAATATTGAGGCTGTTTTCAGAATCCTCCTCCCCTCTCACTTCTCTTTTTGAAAAAGTGCCCCCCCCCCCCCACGTTATTAAAGAGAGAAAGAACCAAGTTAGAAAAACCAGATCCATCTTTCCACACCGCAAGTGCTTGCTGAATGCTACTACATTGCAAAGACTTTCGATTCCCTGACCTGCGTTCCTGCCTAGTGGAAGGTTTCACCACCCTTAAAGTACAACGCGGCAACAATAGGAATTTGACCCAATTCTCAATCGAGCCTGGTGAATCCACTACCTTGCGTAAAGCGCATGCCAAAGTCTGAGCAAACGCCAAACGACAACTTGGGGGGATGCTCTTAACCATTTGAATGGGAAGGGAGAAAACCCGTTCCAAAAGGGATACATCCCCAACCACTCCTACAAATGGACCTGGGTCCCTATCCACAGACACACGATTAGGTTTCTGGATCCCAACGATGAATTCTCCAGCATCTCCAGAATCCACAGAAAAAGAATAGACACCATCAGCATGCTTGCACCCCCTGCTAAGGGCATGCAACGTCATGCACCTCCCACATAACCATTTATCCCCCGCCCGAAGGGCTTCCCCGACATCTATAAAAAGTTTCAAATCCTTAGAGATAGCGTCTTTTAAAAGGTTCTTCCGAGTATCCGTTTTGAAATGGGTACTTTGCATGTGCTCAAGTAGGCGGAAAAACCCCGAGGACCCAGGTTTACCATCCTTACACTCGTGGAAATGCTTAAAGAGGCATGGCCTTAAACCGTAAGTGGAGCTAGGACCAAGCCCTCTTGTATTTACGTTTCGAATTCTTTTTATGTAGCCATGTACACACGAGAACAGAAAACAAACAAATCACAAAAGACACCGGACCCTTAAAGACCCCGACTCGAGATGAGTTAGAGCAAGAAACAAAGACCAAACCCCTCACACTCGAAGGAGGGGAGCAACTACAGGTTGCTCACCCCCATCTAGCACCCCACAACGACCGCTAAGGCATAAGAGGAGGAAGGTATAACTCCAAAACAAAGCAAAATGGGTAGAACTCCAACTCAAAATACCCCCTTAAGCACCCAAAAGGAAAATAGAAAGAACAAGAGTGAAAAATCAAGAAGTTTGGTTGAGGCAAAAGGTCGAACAGTTGGTGTGCATGACAGAAAAATGGTAATTTAAGTTAGATTTTGGGGGTTTCAGTGAGATCAGGAAACTGATGACAGGAGAAGTTCTACCGCCAAGAAATGGATTTTACTCAATCGAACAGTGGAGAAGTGAAGTGAGTGACCTTTTTATCTTTAGGAACAGGTAATACATAGTAGTTCAAAAAGAGTAACTAGTGGATGACATGTAATTGTTAAAAAAATTAAATTACGATATTTCTTATATTTTGAATGTAATTGTTATGATGACATGTTTCCTAATAAATTATGGTATTTCTTAGTATTTTAAATTGTTTAATGTGTAACTGTTTCCAAAATTGATTATCAGTAATTGCTTTTTATTAAATCATATCATTACTATAAGTTTACAACTTTTTACGGATTTGAATTTGAATTCAAATTCAACTTAGTTTGTTTAATTTTGTAAACATGAATCGTCCATTTTATTTAATTGATTCATATTGATCATATTGATATGTTTCCTATGTTTATTTTTTGCAATTATGGTATTTGTTAAATATTCAATTTTTAATGTGTAACTGATTCTAAAATCAACTTAATATGTCTAATTTTGTAAACATGAATTATAATATCATTTCATTCGTATGCTATGAGTTATGACTTATTATTTGATATTGTGTTATTAATCAACCCCTAATTAGAATTGGTTATTACTTTCAAATTAACTAAATATGAATTATCAATTACATTTTTGAAATCCCTAATTCTATTCCATAAATTTACTATAATTACACATTTCCTTTTAATCTAACAATTCAAATTTTGAAACAGAATATGTTCATCTATAAATACTACAAAACCGAATAAAGAAAATCTCACATTTCTCACTTCTTTCCTGAACATTCATATTTGTGTCATTCTCAAGGTTTTTTAATTTTCTTCAAATTATAAATATGAGTTATTGAATCTTTAATCTTTGCTTTAATCTTATTTTTTCTGACACAGCAACATGGAAGCATCAAACATTACCATGCTCAAGGATTTGGATGTTTCCAACAATGATTGTGTACTGAAAGTTCGTATTCTCAGACTATGGCGTTTGAAGGACAACAATAAAATCGGAGATGATTGGTCCATTGAAATGATTTTACAAGATGAGATGGTATTATTCTATAAAATATATTTGTTTTTAGTAAATTTTTTTCCTCCTCATTTTATATATTTAATAACTCATATTGTTTGTGGTATTAATCATTTTTTTCCTCCTCATTTTTTTCCTCCTCATCGTTGATGTAAAACTCAAGCGCAAGTTGGATGACACCTTCGATGTTCATGATGACACTGGTATGTCTGCAACCAAGACGAAGGTTGACGAACAAGAAATTGTTGACGCTAATGTTGGTTAGGGAGATATCGTTGGAGTGGAAAAGATATAAAAGGGAAGGATTTTGAGTTTTCGTAATAAATTAAACGATTTGCATGCATTTATGGATTCTTTTTTTTTTTTTTTGGTTTTGAGTTTGGATGTTTTTGAGGTTATTTATCCTTTATTTGACATTGTGAGTTTGGTTTTATTTGTCATGTTTGAACTTGATATGGATATCAATGAATTTGTGTTTTCCTTATGTTGGTTTAAAAATAACATCTTTTTTTTAAACTTTAAAATAAAGAATCTTTGTCAATGTGATCCTACTAGCATTATTACACACATTGATACTACCAACATGTAATTTGACTAATAATACACCTATTTTGGACATCTACATCTACAACAATCATCATGACACATCTCTTCATATATATTTGGTATATTAATAATTAATATGATTTATAGTTGTACTCTATTCATAACTTATATTCCTAAACTTATTTTGGTATGCAAGTTTCAATGTTCGACATGCAATTGTAACTTTATAAATTTAATGTTTGTATTACAACTTAACATGAATTATAATGTTATTAGCATACATAATCGGCTGTATTTAACTTCATACGATTAAATACTACTTTATACTTTATGATTAAAGCAACTGATAATTATCTAACAACCACACATAACTATTTATTTATTTATGAAATTTTAATTTTCAAGTTTGTGTTAATTGTAAAACGAAAATTATTTTGTTCTTTATGAAATTATAATTTTCAATTGTTGTTGTTTAACGATTTATATATTTCCACCCGTGTCGTACACGGGTCAATAACCTAGTATATATATGTTTTATATTGTTTGTTATAATATTAATTTATTTTTAGAATTTATATTGTTTTTATTGTATGAAAGTTAATAATATACTTATGGTTTAATGATAAATTGTTTCACAAATAAATGAGATATTATAATCCGGTTTAAAAGTTATATGGTTTTGATGATGCCTAAGACCCGTTTATTTTTTTTTACTATAAAATTGGTTTTTTAATTATAAATAATATTTATGAAAGTTAATAATATACTTATGGTTTGATGAAACCCAATACCCATTTATTTTTTTTCTATCAAATTGGTTTCTTAATTTAAATAATATATATATATCTTTTTTTTAAAATAAATAAGATATTAATTTTTATTATATCCTATTTTATAGGATTTTTACATCAATAATTTGGTGAAAATAATTTTTAATTTAATGAGATGTTATAACCCGTTTAAGAAATATATGGGTTTGTAAGACCCATACCCATGAATTCGGGTCAAATGCATGAGAAGCCTCAATTTAAAATCAAGCAAATCTGGTGACTCCAAAAAAAGGGGGAGCGACCACATCGCGGCACATAGGATTTTTATGTCTTCGTTTATATATATTATAGATATATATATGTATATATATATACTAGTAAAAGAGCCCGCGCGTTGCGGCGGGAGACAGAACATAAAGTTGGTTGATGGTTTTTTGATCCGTTATGGTGCCAATATTAGTTGCGAATTGCCCCGCGCCGGGGGGGGGGGGGTAGTTGGTTGGGACCAAACGACCCTTTTGGCCAAACTGCCGTGTTTAACCAAATTTCAAACCACAAACCTTTTATATATTTAACTATAACGAGTGCATTTAACAAATAATGGTTACCCATATTTGGTTTTATGCGATTTAGTTTGTATATGTTTCTAGCGTTGAAGCCCACGCTTCGCAACGGGGTCAAATTCTCATTGATAATCCTTGTATAGTTTAATTAATCTCCAAACTTCTTTACAAGAGAAAAGAAATGACATCTGATTTATAATTTTTATAACGTAAAGTTAAAGTCTTGTAAAAGGCAACATTAATACACTTTTAAAATTAACAGATGATCTTCAATCCAAGCATAAAAAGATGATAAACTTTTTGAATATATTTTTATATAGAATGATATAGTTTACACAACTCATAACAAGATCCTTCCTAAATGGACATGTGACGAGAGTGCCCATGACATGAGTTACTTGCAAAACAATGTTTCTCTCGTTTCGTTGCCCAAGGTCAGGTTCACCCTAGTATGCAAGTTAATGAACTATAATAGTTAATCAACTACAATATACAAATAATAGCCTAATCATATTAAACATATCTGACTCTTTATGAGTTGACTTCTAGCATTAAGTTTTTGCCAATTGACCACAATCCAGATTTGAGATATCATGCTAGACAATGGCTGAGAAAAACACCTCACATTTAATCATCTTGTTAATGTATACCATAGTATGAAGTGATATGGTGAGTTGTGACTAACCTGGGTTTTTGCAACTATACACACCACGACAACAACATCAATAACCTCCTTATGTAAGTGGTATAATTTTAGTAAAAAACTAACATGATTAATAATAGTAAGTTCATCTTACAAGCTGATTGAAAAGCAAAAATAGTAGGGTTCCCATGCCCAGGAGCTGACTTTTATACAGTTGGATGAATGTCAACCTATTTAGTAAAAAAAAGCACTACAAGATTAGAATCACCTAAACCATCTCGTGTTTAACTGCAACAAATTTTCAACGCAAAACTAATTAGTTAACTTACCAATATTACCACAAAGTTAACGCAGTGTGCGCTAATTCATTAACTTCTACTATATTTACGAAACTTTAGTCGCAGCTCGTTTAACATTTACCTGTCTCGGCTCATTTGACTTACAAGAGTTCGAGCTTAAATGTCAAGCTCAGCTTAGTAGTTTTTCGGGATTGAGCTCGGCTCGTTTCCAGCACTGGACGCTAATTCATTAACTTCTACTTTATTCGTTTCAAAGTTTACCAGTCTCAGCTCATTTGACTTATAAGAGCTCGAGCTTAAAGGTCAAGCTCAGCCCATTAGTAGTTTTTCAGGCTTGAGCTCAGCTCGTTTCCCGCACTACTTCTAAAAGAATATATATATAATACCATAAAATACTCACACTAAACTCGTAAGCTCTAATGTGGCTCTTAACACCAAGAAAACCAATGGTGGTCTCATTCTCTTCCGACCCACACTTAATGTCTGCTCAACAGCCAACATCGAAACGAGTCATTGCACCAACAATCTATCACACAAACAATATCAAATATAAATAATCAGTTTTATAAATATAATAAATGATAGCACCAAAAAGTTATTATATGTGTCACCATTAATCAAATAAACCGTTCATAATATCTCGTGTATGTTTTTTTTAAATATGAGATAAACTATAAAACTGTAGGCTGCCTAACACAATCTTAAGTTAGAAACTAACTATATAAATTCATTTATGTTCTTTCATATGCATTCACTTACGGTTTTTTATATTTAGTTAAAAGAACATGAACAAAGTTTTTGTTTATTCAGTTAAAACAAAGTCTCATTCATTGCAATAATTATAGTTTGTTATGGTGTCTAATAACCAATTTTAAAACTAAAAGGAAAAAAGTGTTTCAGTTAGCCTACCCAACCCACTTCATTTGAGCCCGTTTAAACTAAAATGCAAATAAATTGGCATCCCACTGGTTTGCAAACTAAAGGCACGCCTGGAAAAGAGTAATTTGGTCATTTCTATTTCAGTCTATACTTAGGAATTAAGTGAATATAACAGTCGAGAGATACTTAAGTTACAGTAGTATTATATTTTCAAAAAGAAAAATGCAACTAATGTTTGTATTATATTTTTATTGCTACTTTAATTATACCAAGCTTCTGCCCCGCAAACTGTTCTAGAGTATTTCCCGGTCATGAATACTCGTCTAAAACATGAATAAGCTGGTAAATGAACCTATTGTTTATTGAAACGTTTGGAAATAAGTTCATTTATATTCGTTTATATAATAAACAAATGAACATGAACAAATGTGTTTGTTAATTTACTTAAATCAAATAAACATGAACACATGTCTAATTCATTCATTTATGTCCGTGAACATTTGTTCTTTTGAATTCGGGTTATGTTCATTCGTTCGCGTTCATTTATGTTCATTACTTTACGATTCTTTAACTTCGTTCATTTTCATGCGTTAATATTATACATTTAGTTTTTTTAGACACATTACATTTCTAGATTTATAGTATTATAGGTCTAACACATTGTTGTTCACGTTTACTTTCAAGGTTCATGCGCAGTAAAAGCTCCACTTAATACATGACCTTGTTATTTTAATCTTTACTATGACTAAAACTTCCCATTATAATAATACAAAATAACTACACAAATTTGGTGCTGGTTTCTCTTTTTAGCCAGCTTTAACTTAGCCTGGTCAAAATTGGCTGTTTTTGACTCTTTTGGTCAAAGTCAGATGGTTGAGGGTGGTAAGGTCAATGTTGATATAAAATTGTAATCAATTCAAAGTTGATTATTATAGGCAGATAAAAAGTTTTAATAAGCGTTGATGACACAATATATACAACAAATTATATAGAAACCAACCTCCGCAAACTGATACATTTGGCTTTGTGAAATTCTTTAGGCGTCCTTTCATTAACTGTTAAAAGCAAACAATTTTGTATATTAATTCAGGTACACTAATAACATACCTGCAAACAATTCAACAACATAATTTAACAACATAAATTTGGCTCCAAAAATGAGGATTAGTAAATGATGAAATCAGTTTCATCATCCATAAATTAAAAATCGTTCTTTACTAACTAACCCGAGAAATAACATATTTAGTATTTTCATTTGTTGGACGACGACGTCCAAAATAAAAAGAAACATGCAAAATTGAATTGGAATAAATACAAAAGGCAGTTATGAAAGGTCAACTTGAGGTCTATGCTTCTAAATTTTTGGATGTGAATAAAGCCACAAGCTACCATTAAATAAATGTTTCATGTTGCTAGAGATTGTCGTTTTGTTTCGATATAAACTAAGAAAAACATAAACAACAGATTATTTAGCTGGCAAATTCCCCTGTGAAACCATAAATTTTTTAACAAACCACTTAAACAGTTAAACCTACTTACTAACCAGACAAAATTTAACTACTAATAAATTTTATGTTATATCATGAACTCTCAAACAAGTGATTATCAACTTCAACTCCAAGCAACCTAAACACATAATCCAGATACACATTTTAAACCAATTTCTATCAAATCGTATTATTCATTACAAACTATTCAGTTACATATAATAAAAATCTCCATTAAAATTATGCAGTTGAATGTTCATTATGAAACAAATCTTGGACATATTGGACACACAAATATTAACATGACGAATTTCAATCTCTTCGTGTTCCGTAAAATTTTGTGCAACGGTAGGTTGATTTATTCTAAACTATTTTCTACAACAGTTATATGGGGAATAAAAATAATAACTAAATACATATCATAAACACTGCTAGAAATATGTAGTGTAACAGACCTCAAAATCAAGAAGAGTAGAACCCTTTTCACAGAGTAAAGACGCGTTCAGTAGGTTGTCAAGACTACATGTAGCCAAAAAGCAGTTTTATGGTCTTTTTTCATACCTGCATAACATAGAAGAGAAAATGTATTCGCCATCAGTATCCCAACCTTCAATGACAGATATCCGAACCTGATGTATAAGTTATATTAGCTTGAGAAGTAAAAAAAATACTTTAGCATGTAAACTCATTCCAATTCAGCGCTCCTAGGTCATCAATGTAAAATTATAAATTATGGTTTTGAATAATAGTTTCCATTGTATACATAACATTTTATCTCACGCCATTTTCAAGCATTAACTTTGAAATAAAAGAAAAGTTTACCTTGATTTAAGATCAACCGTGCACGATATCCGCGAGAACAACCAATCCCTGCATATGAGCTTTATCTATCATAGATTTAAGATCGTCTGGAGTCCCACACCGATTGCTAGATGCATAATAGTTTGTCACATGGTACCTAAGGCATCGCAAAAAGTTAATCAAATTCAGTCAAACATTGATAATCACTAATCAAAAAGGCTAATAGAGCATAAGGTGTAACAAGGCAAACATATGTAGAGAAATTACCCAAATCTAGCATAATGAGTGGTCTAAACAACTAACCAAAATTCACACGGGACTTTAAAAAACATGTGGTGTGCATGTATGTAAGATAGTGATGGTGATGCAATGATACTTTTAGTTTTAATTATTCACAAAGAGAGGGAAATAACAAATTTATTAGATCATAAACAAAATTGATAAACATCAAATAAAAGAGAATTTATTAACATCGAATATCATCTGATGCAGCCCAACGGGTCCATAGCCAAGAAACACAAGCTCGGCCCAGAAGAGAGATCCATAAGCCCTTGAGATACAAGGATTGAGCTTCAAGCTGCATGTTCCCACGTAGCACTAGTTTAGTTACTGCATGTTTTTTAGTTATTGCTTTTTGAATGCATGATAGTGTAGTTATTGCATGATAGGAAGCACTGGCATCAAATAAGGAATATGGGTAATGAACCTACATTCCCTGCATGTTTTAATTTCAAGTTTGTTTTTCATTTGGGAATTAATCAAAGAAAATTGCTCTAAGCATTGTCTCTTATCCCTTAAACTCTCTTCCGAAAATAAATCCTTCTCTAGTGCCATCATTTGGTGCTTTCATTCTCAACTCACCTACCGCCATGCCGCCTCGCCGGGAAACCGGGAGTGATGATAATCAACCACCACTTACCGACCTTATCACCTAACTCATCTCAGCCACCAACGCTGCCGCTGACAAGAACACCACCCATTTAACCGCCCTACTTGAAGCAACAAAATCCATCAACACCAAGATCGATTCACAAACCGCCACCACCGCCAATTTGGTCACACACATTACCAACCTTTCGGATCATATCACCACCGACACCTTTAAATCCCCATCTGTAAAAATTCCAAAACACAATCAAACCTCTTCATCATCTTCATCGTACTACCACCACAACAACCCCAAACCACCCAAAATATTACTTCCACCATTTGATGGTACGAACCCACTTGGGTGGATATTCCAAACGGACATTTTTTTCCTATTATAAGATTCCATCAGCGGAACGCGTATCTTTAACAGTATTCCATTTCACTGGTGATGCTCTTGCATGGTACCAACACTTAGACAGCAACAACCTCTTGGGAACCTGGGACGAGTTTAAACGGGAAGTCGAACTTCGTTTCGGTCCTTCAACCTACGAAAACCATGAGGCAATCCTCCTAAAGCTACGCCAAACCACAACGGTCAAAGCATACCAAACTGAATTTGAAATAATCGGTAACCGTGTCACAAGTTTATCTCTACAAACCCTTAAAAATTGTTTTATATCAGGCCTTAAACCAGAAATTCAAGCGGAATTAGCAATCCTTAAACCCACTACACTTCATGATGCGTGTGCCTTGGCCCAATTCGTTGAAGACAAACTGGGACTTGCTTCTAAGTTCTAAACCCAAATTCCCTTTCTATGCTAAACAGAATAACACCGTAACCACATCCAGTACTTCCACCAACACAAACAACCCTCCCTTTACCTACACCGAAAAACCCTAACAAAACTCTACGCCGACCACCCTTCATTCGCCACCCAAACCCTTGCCATTCACAAAACTATCGCCGGAGGCTATCCAACAACGCCGTAAAGACGACATGTGCTTTCGTTGTCCAGAGAAGTTCGTACCTGGACATAAGTGCCACCACCACAATTCCTCCTAATTATGGATAATGAAGAACATAGTTCCATGCATGATCCCAACAGTTCCATGCACGATCCCAACGTAACCGCCTCTCAAGAGGAGTAACCCACACCACAACTCTGGTCCCTCTCCGCTGCTGCTTACTTTGGCATGTCCTCAGCCCAAACCTTACGAATAACAGGCTTCATCAAATCGTGCCAAGTTACCGTGTTGATCGACTGTGGCAGCACACATAGTATTGTTCAACCACGGATCGCAAAGCAATTAGATCTACCCTCCGATACCCTTGAACCTTTCAAGGTTATGGTTGGAAATGGCCAATTCATTCGTTGCTCAAGCTACTGCCCAGACGTTACACTATAACTACATAACACTCAATTCACAATTCCATTCTTTGTGTTACCAGTGGAGGGTGCTGATGTTGTTTTAGGCGTCTCATGGTTAGGCTCACTCGGATCTATCACGGCGGAATTTTCGGTACCAAAAATTTCTTTTATTAAAGGTGGGAACCTTTGCACCTTACAAGGCAAACCACAAACTCAACAAGTTTCTTCGAGCTCGTTATCCACCATGATTAAACATGGGTTCGTTGCATCCATTCATAACCTCACCATGGAACCAAACCCACCCAAGCAGCCCCAATCACATCCCTTAACAGATCCTAATATTACAGCACTCCTAGACCTATTTAAACCAATTTTTGAAGCACCACACACTCTCCCACCAAACCGATACCATGACCACCATATTCCCTTACTCATCAACAACCAACCAATCAATGTTAAGCCATACCGTTATTCTCACTTCCAAAAGCAAATCATGACACAACTCATCACCGAAATGTTACACGACGGTATTATTCGACCAAGCCAAAGCCCTTTTTCGTCCCCGGTACTGTTAGTAAAAAAAAGGATGGGCCGTGGCGTTTTTGCGTGGATTATCGTGCCTTAAACACGGTCACCATAAGAGATAGGTTCCCGATTCCTACAATTGATGAACTTCTTGATGAACTACACAGTGCAACAGTATTTTCCAAAATTGATTTGCTTTACGGGTATCACCAAATCCGAGTAGCTCAAGAGGATATTCACAAGATAGCCTTTAGAACGTCTGATGGTCATTACGAGTTCCTAGTAATGCCATTCGGCCTTACGAATGCTCCTTCCACCTTTCAATCAGCCATGAACGATCTCTTTCGTCCAGTACTTCGCCACTTTGTACTTGTTTTTTCCGATGATATACTTATCTACAGTGGCACACAAGAAGAACATTACTCACATCTCCGCTATGTATTCCAGAAACTACAGCAAAATCACTTCCATGCAAAAGCTTCTAAATGTGTTTTTGGAGTCACGGATATTTCATTTCTCAGTCACAGAATTTTGGGCCAGGGAGTAGCACCAGAAGTCGAGAAGATAGCAGCCATACAACAGTGGCCACAACCAACCTCGTTCACGACCATTCGTGCTTTTTTGGGACTCACCGGCTACTATCGCAAAAGGGTGAAAGCTCACATGCAGCAGCTGGTCACACTAGCTCTCCCAAACTTCACAAAACCATTTAATGTTACAACGGATGCTTCTGGTATGGCTATCGGAGCGGTCCTATCACAAGAAAACAAACCAATCGCTTTTTTCAGCAAGAAATTGTGCCCAACTATGAAAGGTCAGTCAACTTATACTAAAGAGTTATATGCAATCACCGAGGCAGTTAAGAAGTGGCGTCAATATCTTTTGGGTCGGCGGTTTCGCATCTATACATACCACCATAGTCTGAAACACATCCTCACGCAAATGATTCAAACGCCGGAGCAACAAAAATGGGTCACAAAACTTATGGGGTACGATTTTGAAGTTTTATATAAGCCCGGCAAGGAAAATAACGTTGCTGATGCGCTTAGCAGGGTAGATAATCCGTCCATGTTAGCCATACCCCACAACAACTTGGCTTGATGACCTCCGAGCATACTATCGCACCGACCCAACGAGCAAAGAATTTGCAAACAGTATAACGGCTGACCTAACGGTCTTCCCAAACCATGTATTTCGAGACGGGTTGGTTCTTATTGATGGGAAGTTGTTTATACCACCAATATCGAGCATCCGAGGTCAATTACTTAAAGTATTTCACTCATCATTTATCGGGGGTCACGCGGGGATCCATGTAACCTTCAAACGACTCTCGAGTACCTTCACATGGTTGGGCTTAAAAAAAGATGTCACACAATTTGTCAAGAGTTGTGAGGTATGCCAAACAATTAAGAACCCCAACCACAAACCATGTAGCCTTCTTCAACCACTGCCAACAGCTTCACAAACATGGAATGACATTTCCATGGACTTTATAACCAGTCTACCAACCACAAAAGCAAAAACTGCATCTGGGTTATCGTTGATAGGCTCTCCAAGTATGCACATTTTATTCCTTTGTCTCCAAATTTCACTGCTGTTACTTTGGCTTCAATCTTTATGCATGAGATTTATCGTTTGCATGGCCTTCCAAAAACTATTGTCTCGGATAGAGACCCGTTATTTCTCATTCGGTTTTGGAAGGAATTGTTTAAACTCATGGGCACAAAACTGCTACACTCTAGTGCATACCATCCTCAAACGGATGGTCAAACCGAAGTCGTTAATCGTTGTCTTGAAATGTACCTACGTGCATTTTTCTATGATGAACCAAGAGCATGGGGACGTCTGTTATACTTGGCTGAATTCTGCTACAACACTAGTCATCATTCATCAATCAACATGCCCCCTTTAAAAGCCTTGTATGGTCGGGATGTCACTTCCATTCATGACTATGTACCTGGGTCAACATCCACAGGTTCGATTGAAGATTCTTTAATCGAACATCAAAGAATTATGACTACCTTAAAATATTCCATCAAGATGGCAAAGCAGAAAATGGTGAAGCAAGCTAACAAAAAACGACTTGACAAACACTTTTCAATTGGTGAATTTGTTTATCTTCGCTTGCACAAGTACAGACAAAATTCAGTTTATAACCGTGGCAACCAGAAGCTTTCAAGACGATTTTATGGCCCCTACAAAGTTATCGAGAGAATTTGAGAAGTCGCCTACAAGTTGGAGCTATCAGCGGGGTCGAAAATCCACCCGATATTTCACGTTTCACAGCTAAAACCATGTTATGGATCTGCTAATGATCCTAAAGGCAATTTGGCTGAATTTGATCCAAAGGAAGACTTGGCCTACTTACCGGAAACCATCATTAACTCACGTATCAACTCACAAGGAGAACCGGAAGTTTTGGTGAAATAGGAAAATTAAATACAACATGGAAGAAGCAACTTGGGAAAATCTGAATTCACTGAGGTTGCAATTCCCAGATCTTGATTACATTAAGGACAATGTAAATTCTGAAGAAGAAGGAAGTGATGCAGCCTAACGGGTCCATAGCCAAGAAACACAAGCCCCGCCCAGAAGAGAGATCCATAAGCCCTTGAGATACAAGGATTGAGCTTCAAGCTGCATGTTCCCACGTTGCACTAGTTTAGTTACTGCATGTTGTTTAGTTATTGCTTTTTGAATGCATGATAGGGTAGTTATTGCATGATAGGAAGTAGTGGCATCAAATAAGGAATATAGGTGATGAACCTACATTCCCTGCATGTTTAAATTTCAAGTTTGTTTTTCATTTGGGAATTTATCAAAGAAAATTGCTCCAAGCATTGTCTCTTATCCCTTAAACTCTCTTCCTAAAAAAATCCTTCTCTAGTGCCATCATCATCAGTCATCAGATGCAGCAGAAATGAACAGACATAAGGAAACTGAGCAATTACAACAATTAGGGAACAAATTGCAACCTAGTTGAAGGCCAGGGAAATATCTCATTTCATATACAAACCTTCTATTAAATCCAGCGACGTTACACAAACCTGCAATTAAAATTGACATCTTCGTTTGGGGTATCAATTGGAGCAATTAATAATTGAAGGAATAACGAAGTGATTGAAATGAATTGAATCGAAGGGAAGGTGTGTAATTCATCGATTATCTATATTAAAGAGCTCAAATGAAATGAAATTGAAATTGAACAAGAAAGGCATAGATTACCTGGAATCGATTGGAGAATAGACTGTGACCGAGGTGGAATTTCTTGGCCTAATCGAATGCCATCGTGAGAACTGGCATAAATAACTAAATAGATATTATTGATCTTTACCAACATGGGCGTTTAATTGACGATGAAACCGACAAATAAATGTAGAAATTATTGAGCAATCAATTAAGTTAGTTGCATAGGTCGCCGGAGGACGGTACAACTGACGGAATAAGGTCGGCTGCCGGTGTATAATTAATTTTAGCGGCGTCTCCTTTAGCAGCGTCTGAAGTAGTTAAAATTACCATTAGATCCATCTAAAATGTTTTATAGGTAATATATATATATATATATATATATATATATATATATATATATAGTGGAGGGTTATCATAGCCATTGGATCATGTCAATCAATGGTTGAGATATAAAATTACCAAAAACCGTCATAGTTTCCTAGAATTACTCTTTCACCGTTATAACCGACATAGTTTCCTAGAATTGTTCTTTCACCATATGTTGTAATGCCACATGTCAAAAATTTATTAGTTTTTACCATTCCTAGTAAACTTCTTATTTTTATTTGAACTCTTATATATATATATATATATTATCTATTATATTATTAAGGAGGAGTGAGGGACATCAATGGTAATTTCACAATTAGAGGATGAGGGTAAAAGCAGCATTTAATAATTGGGCATAAAAAGGTAATTTGTCAATGTCTGAATCCATTCTTTAAACGTATCTTACAATTTTATGAAGCCTCATATTTAGTGTAGTCACTCTTCTATCCTTTAAGGAAGCCTCATATTTAGTGTAATCACTCTTCTATCCTTTAAGGTTTATATTATGGTTCCATCAATTGAAGGTTAAAGTGTCATTAAAAGTTTTACATCATATTTTACCCTTTAATCCGGAATGCAAACGGTTCACAATTGAACAATAATGAGAAACTGATATATTTATTACTCATTCACCACCTGTGGCACGTTCTTCCTTCCTTTAATTGTGCAGTTATCCGGCGACTCCTCGGCACCCTTCATTGAATGAGTCCACTTTAAGGCAGCCACTCAATTCCAATCGTTCTCCTTTAAATAGCAGGTAACTTTTACTAGCGTTCTCATCCTCCCTTCAATCGAACCTTTCAGAGAGCCAATTTGGCACAGTAGTGTTGTTTTTTCAAACTGTTTCCGAGAGCCAATCTAAAGAATTTGGAACAATCAACAATTTCTGGCTTGGAAGGCTCCCTAAAATTTCAGTATGCTGCTTTTTCTTTATTCAAACTCGTGAAACCCGAATACATCTTGCGATGAATGAATTGTGTTCCACTATTAAGTTCTGTGTTTTGATTTGCATTGCCCCTGTCCGGGTCTCACCTGCACTTGTCAATGGAAGCGTGGTGGTTAATATTAACTATATTTAAATGTGTAGTACATTTGGTATTAATTATTTTGAATTAGTTGATAGAACTTGGTTATTGTGTAAGGTAACTCTATGGTGGTTTCACCCTAATTATATGTAAGTACGTATTTAATGCATTTCTTATAGTGATAAAAACTAACTCATTGTTGATGTTCATCTGGCCCATTTTTTGATTGTATAATTTTGTTATGCGTATTTAAAGCTGCATGAAGGCCAAGCAAGTTATACACTGAGTGAAGATGTTGTATCTAGATTCCTTCCCAACAAATCACATGGTATGTTGCTTTTATCGGTTAAACCAACCTATAATGTATTAATCTTATGCTTATTAATTGGTTTCTTCATAAATCAGGGACATGAATGTGGTGATTCAAAGGTCAAATGGGTTGCCTGGGTCAGCCCGTGGATCTGTTTTAAGTTAGAAAAGCATTGGAGAGGTCGGAAAACACTTTTCCTACAAAGTTGCTTAAGCTGCACCTGGTACTATTGCAATAAGAAGAAACGTAAGTTGCCAACGAACATGGGCCTAAAAAATACCCGGATACCGCGACTCTGAAACCGAAAATTATGAACTTGAAAAACCCCAATCTGATAACTCAAAGAATGCAAACAGTGATGATGAAAAATATGGCCAGATCAAAAGAAGTTAATGATTCTTAGTTAGGTCAAGATGGCTCGAAATAAGGGCAAAACGGGAAAGCACAAAGAAAAGGGTTTCTGTCAAGGCCCGCCTTTCAACATGTCTACTTTTTTGGCTTTCGGGTCACTTCTAATATCGTTGAAAGAACATGGCGGAGTACTGCTACCACCTGTCAGCATAATGGAAATGATTACGGTCAGCTTGACCCGTCAACACCACATGGAGTTCTATAAGGTCCGCTCCTTTCTGGTGGATATATCCGATCACTAATTACTCATGAAGTAGGTACTGAAACAGAAGAAAATAGCAGGTCAGACGTGGAAACTGTTAGTCAAAGTACCACAAATTGAACAAAAGGCTAATGATAATCTTATTACACTTAGAGGTCTTCCTACTTGGTTGCACAATTTTAGTAGCACACTTACCGTTTATTTTCATTCAGCTGATTGTGCAACGCATGCCAGGGTTAGATGATAGGACCTTGTTTTATAAACTGTTTTGTATGTAGCAAGTTCCCATAATGAATTGCATGTTTTTTATTTCGTTTTCTTCTAAGCCGACTATTGAATGTAATATCTGATAAATAGTGTATCATTTGAGACTGTCTGGATGCGAGCGATCTTTGATGAGAGACTACTTCAACGACTCGCCTAGATACGACTACGCTAAGTTTGAACGTCATTTTCGGATATCTAGATGTTTATTTTTGCGCATTGCGGGAGATTTGGTGAGGGATTATACGTATTTTCAACAAAAACCCGACGCAAGAGGATATTTAAGATTCACTGACATCCAAAAGTGTACTTCAGCGCTATGCATACTCGCATAGCATGACCCAATAAAGTGTATGATGGTCATATACGAGTTGTGTCACTATGATTTGCATATTATAACAAAAGCGGCCATAATCAACCATGGATAATCATCATTATCTTCATTTATATAGTTAACTAAAACAATTTTTTTTAATTATAACGGATCTATTGTAGAGGGGGTTTAGATCTTTTGTTTTTTAATTATTATATAATATATATATTATTTAAAAAAATATTCTAAGCCGACTGTAGAAATTTGTAATACATGCTCAACTTTAATTTCATTCAATACTCGACTTACCCTTTCAAAACTTCCAATTCTACTAATAACTATACAATAATATCAAAGCAAGAGAAAAGATATACGAATGAAAACGAACTTATGAAAATTGTAGAGTATGAATCCATCAAATGTTAAATAGTTGTTATCTGGGATGTATCAACTACAGTGCAGTTTGTGTATGTCTGCATTCTGCGGAATATATAGCTACCTATTTGCAGGAATAGGCAATAGTTACAGACATCATTAGTTTACGAAAAAGATATTCGACACGAATAACATGGAAGAGCTTCACAATCATTTTTGTTAACACTGAGCCGGACCTGAACCTAGGGATTATCCAAAACCCAGGCATCACATCATTGTTTTCGGCTACATTGGTACTACCCCTACATTACATGTACATAATCAAACTTTTGGTGCTACATGTTCAGTTATTCATTACATGTACATAATCAAACTTTTGGTGCTACATGTTCAATTATTCATTACAGGTACATACATAGTCTTTTATATAGTAACATTTTATTTTTTAAATTATGAAGATCAATACAAATGCATGATTTAAATCATGTCAGGGTCACACCTTTTGAATTTAAAGTTTAGTTGATGTTTAGTCACCTTTGGTTGTAATAACGGTGTTCATGGAACTAACCAACAATTTCGTTTCTCAATCAGCTTATATATTCTTAGTCACCTTTGGTTGTAATAACGGTGTTCATGGAACCAGTCAACAGTTTCGTTTCTCAATCAGCTTATTTTCTAAATTTAGGCCGGTCGGCCGGATTTAAAGAAAACAAACCATAATGAGCGGTTAGGCTTAAGGTTTAATCCAAAACCGTACCGGACTATAAAATTTTAGTTTATTTTAACTTTTTAAAGTATTAGTTTTGGTTCATTGTAAGCAGGAGCCACCGAATTTTCGCAAATGCATTTAATGTTCCCTTTCTTTTTTCGGTTTGACTTTTGTTAACTCAATGATTCTGCTGAACTTTGAAGATTACAGCATCCAAGCCATTTCATGAATAAAATGTGACCAATTATCCAACCAACAAAACTACTTGTTACAAAAATATCTTGTTGTTGCATCGAAACATAAAAATGTTGACTAATCTCGCTAACATTGAACTTGGTAAAATGAAATGATTCAATAATTGAAAAATGAGATTATTCAGGAATACACATTGAATGCTGAGATTACGCATTGAATTTCTGGTAGTAGATCCATAATAAAAGAAGTTTTTGTGAATATTGCAGAAGAAATGAAACAAAAGATACGGTAGAGCTAGGACAGTTATTGTATAAGGTTTACCCAGTGCTAGATGCAGAGGCGCATAATAGATCGAAATGAACATTATGAGTTGTCCCGTAATAAAACCAGTTGTTGCTGATACCCTCTTCTCGGCTCCTTCCTGCTAGGATTGGAAATCCTGTATTTTACATATCCATACGATTGAGTCCTTGGGTTTCCGAAATAGTGTAAAAAGAAGTGCTTCAAATCATTGCTATTTGACTCGGACCTGTTCTAAAAAGTCGAGGTATTTCGAATTGTTTGTTGACACGGACAAAGTCAGGGAAAACCTTTGAAATTTTTTCAATATTGAACCTTAGACATATAATAGTTTCGAATCGAATCTCTTTAGAAAGAAGATCTTTTGTCTCTTGGTAGCCTGCTCCAGTCCCCTTACGAAAATTTCGTTATTGGGTTAGCCATACACTTCACATGTTTCTAGCGATTCACATGGAATCATTAAATGATACAAGTCTTGGATAAGAATCTACAACGCACTAGAACGCCCTTGTGGACGATCCTTTACTCCGACAGCATTTGGCTTGCAGCCGAACATGGTGTGTTTTTTAGAACCGCTAACAAGAAATGGTCTCGGAACTTGACTGTTAATATACATATGGATTGGTCGATGGCATTAACGTACGCACATGCTTATGTTTGTTTATCATCAAACAGGTAACTGGTCAATTGGGCCAGTTGTTTTATCTATTAAAAGTTTTCTTCAAATTTGTCAACTTGTTCTTAAAATTTGATGTTGGTTGCAGCATGTTTGAGTACTTCACATAATGAACTCCACGATCTTACTACGAGCTTCGTGAGACATCAATCATTGGAATTACAAGTAATCTGGTTTGTACCTAAGTGGACATCTCATATTTTTAATGTTTTTGTAACCACAATTAATTTTTTATTAGTTCGTTTGTTTGTTTTTAACTAAGGATTTTGAGTTTATTTTGGAAGACTTCAGACAAAGGACATGTTGCATCATTTGTGTATTGGGCCCATATCAAACGCTTCAGTAGAAGTGGTCCAAGGTGGGCGGTTTGGGCATTTCCTTCCAAAGGTAATATCAATTGACTTTTTACAAAGATTAAAAATGCTAACATTTAGTAACTTTAGGAGTCTACTGCTGAATTAGCGTCAATTTGGTTTTACTGATTTAAAAAAAATGTAAAGCACCATCATCTCAAAATGTAAATTTGTCGGGTTTTCACGACACATGATCTTTTCCCATTTACTTATAACTTTTATAATCAGTTGGATTCAATATATGTTTTTTTATATATAAGGGGTTAAAGGATTATTAGAGTTTAAAGGAAAACATATCAAAAGAACGAAAGATAACCTTTTGGAAAAAAAAGATAAGCTTTTTAACGAAAGTATAACCTTTTGATGATCGGGTGGATTTGGTTTATGTTTGATATCAACCAAGAGATGACCTTGTTGACCCATACTTGACGTGTTTGCGTATTTTAACCGTGTGATTATAACCTTTTGTGATTATAATACACGTGTAAGTTTTGAGCCGGAACTTCCTTTTATAGCGGTAACCCTAAGCCATATAAGAAAAATTTCTAAAGAAATTTTGTTCTTCAAGATTCGCATGTTATTATTGGTCATTAGGTACTTTTACAATTTTTCAATAACTTCTCTCTTGTGTTTTTACTTTTGTAGCATTTTTTTTAATATTATTGGCCTTCAAGTAATTTCATATTTTTAAGGATAAAGGACTATGGTAGCGCTTTGTTTTTAATCATCGATAGTATTATACATGTTGTAAAAGTATCTTCACTTGATTTAAAACAATTGATAAGCTAATGGAAGACGAGTTGGAGATGAAATTTATAGTTAATTTCAGAAAAACGCAAGCATTACCGTCGACATTCTCTATACTTAAAATTATTATTTTTTTTGCCATTCTAAGAATTTGATTTATTGTTTATAAAAAGAACTCAAAATACATACATAATGAAATAGTCAACTTGATAACTAAATCCTACTTGATTGAGGGAAAGTATAGCACTTTAAATTATTACAACCAAAAGTTAACTTACCAACCGTAAACTTGGCTATACTTAAATGTCGGTACCTTAATGAATAGTCAATTCAGTTTCTTAATAATTGCATAAGTTGATTCCTTTAAACCCTACTAACTCTATTCCTATCTTGAACTTCTGTAGGGTTTGAACTCATCTTAATCCATGGTTTCTAACGAATTTAAAGGATATGAATGTTTTGTTGTGAAATTATTCAACGAATCTTATACGGATAATAGTGGTATCTTTTTTTCTATTTTACGCATAATACTAAAAGTGAAAGTTAAAGGAGTAAATCAAAATTCAAAGGATGTTGTTCATATTTACCCAACATCCGTCACATATAGCAAAATATTAAGACCATCTCCAATGCAAGGGAAAAACAGAGCTCTTAGTTGCCCTTAATGATGTGGCTAATGACATGGATGAGAGAGAGATGAGAGAGAGAGTGTGGAAAAAGCCCTTAGCTAAGGGCTTAAAAAAGGAGAAGAAAATGGTTTTTTTAGGGGAGATATGGGACCCACATGATAATGGCCTCTTGGAAAAAAAAAGTTTTGAGGTTAGTTAGCTTATGCGCATTGGTAGATGAGATGGGCACATGGTAAGGGCCACTTGCATTGTTGATGGTCTAAATAAAATATGAAACTCATATGCCAAGAATAGTGCAACATTGAGGCGTCAATATCGACCCAGAAAATATTTTATGTTGCCTTATATCCAAAATGAGCCGAATAAAAAGGTTTAGTTAAAAGAGGACCGTGTTGAAAATTGGTGGACTATACTAACGTATAACCTCCTAAACTATTTTAACTTCAAACTTACATGCAAAATAAGAAACCAACTTACATTTTGTAACTGATTTTGCACCCATTTTTTTGGGCCAGTGTGGTACGAGCTTAGTTGACGTAATATGACACTGGAAGTAGGTTAGTATAACGGTTTATGGTAAAATAGTTATAAGGTTTCCTCTTGGTTGTGTTACGGGTATCTTTACCAAATTTTATTGTTTAAAAGAGCTCAATCATTGTATGGATGCTTCATATCGTTTTCAACAAAAAACATTTCAAAGGCGGTATTTTTATGTGGTACTATGGTATCTAATGGACAAAATCCCGTTGGGGTGTTTGCTGAGGAGGTTTTATTTCTTTTATAATGATCAATTGATATAAAAGTATGTCGTATTTTATATAATGTTTTGGTTATATGACTCCCATGTCGCGAATGATTCAAACTTTGACTTTAAAGGTTAAACATGGTTTTTCTTAGCGGTGGTAACTTGACATGTCAAATGGGGTTGAGCAATGAGTTGCTTTTACTACGGGTCAAACAACTTGATGTGGCGGGTTAACTCACAAACACCTTATTATATATTGTTTAATAGTTAATGTTTAGATATGGTTACATAAATCTTTGTATAATATGAATATATGATTAAAGGTTGTATGAACTAAAATAGTTTGTTATTGTAAATTCATTTCGACCCTAACCAAAATGAAAAAAAAGGAAATATGAAGAATCTAACAAAACATATTCGTCGTCCGCCCAAACCCTTCACTGCATGACCCACAACCAATAGGTATACCTATTGTGGCATGTGTCGGCTCTTATTAAAATCGTTTTGATTGAACTAAAGTGACCACTTTCTTAAATGGTTTTGGAGTTGAATCGGCTTTAGGGCTTGGAAATTCACATATAATCAACTGATGTCCTTAGTTTAAATCATAAAATTAATTATGTCTTCCGATTAAATATTATTGTTCATCATGCCCATTTGTTTACATGTATCTAGAATCCACTTTCTAGCTGCTACGTTGGGATAAAAACAACGCGAACCATCACCGGTATAAAAACTTAAATCCATCTAAAATGAAGACCAAATTCCAGCTCTTTTGTTACGATAAAATAATTAGAGTTCAATTATTTAGGTGTTTGTAAAACATCTTAAACATGTAGTAAACCAAATTCACTTTGGTTGTACTTATATACAACATTAGTAAAATGTATATTAGACTTTCATTTGTTTTTTATTTTCGTTTTTTAACAACTATGTTTCTACCCTTAATTTCAATAAAGTTATCATATATCCCCGAACTTAAATAATTTTTCTTATTAAATAATTTATGTTACCGGTTTCAAACCACATCCTTAGTTTTCTTTTATTTCCTTTTAAACATTTTTTCCTTTTCTTTGAGTTCTTTTTTTATCTGTCTAACAATTCAAACCGTAATCCCGCGGACATTTTGAAAGTTACATACTTGTTGTTTAACATTGTGTTATGACGTGTAGCACATACATTGAAGCGTTTTGCTTTAGCGCCCATTTGGGAAACATTGACAACTCGTTGCACATGCTCCTAACTCATGGAACCTGCAACATATCATACAACCTATGATCCCTGCCTAAAGATAAGTGGTCCTCATATTCAAAACCCTTGCAATCCCACCAATATCCTTGCACTCGTGGATCCCCATTAACCATTATGTTACAAACGAAAAGCTGTTTGCTATGGCTGACACAACAACACTATATGAGATTCGGTCGTCACCAAACCGTTAAGACGTGTTTATAACATGAATTTCTTTACCATCAAAAAGGGGGTACTCATCAGTGAGACCCTTGTCTCTCCCTCTATTTAAGTCTATCTGCCTTATGATTTTCTTAATTCTCATCACATTCCTACTTGTCAGTTTGTAAAACCCTAAATAAAAACCGTGTAGTTCTGCAAGTTAAGTACCAATCACTTTATAACGTCATCTATCCAATATACGCACACCCCTGTATGCATGTGCACATTCAAATCACTTATGCTCACCACTTTACTATTTTTACAATTCGTTGACTGACAACTTTGTGGCTTTAATTTGAGCATTTCTTTCATCTCATGATTAAATATCAACTCTAACAAATCACCAATTAACACACATTCATTCCTTTATGTTGATTAAAAATCACAAAACCCATAAACTTACTTTATTAATAAATATTTCACAAAACAATGCATCCAATATATATACATACATCAATATTTTAGTACGCACCGTCGCAAAAAAAAATCCAATAAACCATATGCACTTGTGGCAGCGCGCTCGCACTAATAACTCATTATACACCACACAAAACACTATAAACTGATACGAGGGTATAATTTGTGCGAACCCGCAGCAACGCGCAGGCACTATTGCTAGTATATATATATAATAATGGTTAGTAAATTAGGATTTCATTTGATAGTAAATAATTCTTTGAATTATGAATTTTGGTAAACCATTAGTAAACGGTTAATTTCTTTATTTATTTATTGAACTGAGTCTCTTTTTATTTAAAAGCAATACATAGATCGTAAAGATTTTTAGATATCTTCGTCGCTGGAACTAATTTAATCACGAGTCAAACAGGGTAACATAAGTTAGTAAGTCTAAGTTGATAATTAGTTAAATTGTAGGTGCTCGTACTAGTTAAAGACGACTTAATTGTTTTGCTTTGCTAAACTAAGGTATGGATTCCGTTTCTCTTTACTTGTAGTATAAGTACTATTTCCATTTTAT
Organism: Bidens hawaiensis; assembly: GCF_021521415.1. NCBI lineage: Eukaryota > Viridiplantae > Streptophyta > Magnoliopsida > Asterales > Asteraceae > Bidens > Bidens hawaiensis. The sequence goes on along the minus strand of NW_027493147.1, from coordinate 121,300 downwards.
ACTCGGTGTCCGTCACTTTGTAGTGTGGACCTTTTGTTAGCTTTTAGTTACAACTTGAGTTCGGTTTATTTGGAATGATATGTTTTATATTTATTTTGAAGCATGTAATAGATAATATATTTTGTACTCATTATTGCATGGTCCATTAGTAACATTTCTGTTACATGTCGATTATTTACATGTCTTTAGCTTTTGTACTCTGTCACCCGAGCATGTCTGAAATGTCATATGGGCGTCAACGGCATGCACTTATCATGACAGTGCGTAATAAAAGTTCACGGCGTCTCTAGATGCGTATAGATCGATCTTAGCTCTGAGTTTGCGTTTGTTGTGTGGAGATGGAATAATGGCTACACGCCATACTCACCGTCTCATAGGTGCATGGACTAGGACTAGCTAGCTGTGTACCAGTCTATTCTGTTTAGGCTCGTGGGTGCTTCCGTCTCATGTGACTTTGAGTTCTTGATATGTGTAATCACGTGATTTGATTTGTGTGTATGCTATTATATGTGTTTCTGATATGTTTCCATATGCATTTGATTATGTTCTGACCAAGTTTCGGATCATACCTCCAAAATTTATTCAGTATATGTTTCAGTAAAAAGGTTGGTTTCGAGTTTGAATCAAAGTTCTTAGACTTACTTTTCCTTCATCCGTCTTTACCTGTACTATTATTCTTTCCGTTACTAGGCAATTATTAGCTTAATCGTATTTTCTTTGTTGTGTTTTTCTTATTTGATCACAGGTAATCCGGGAAATCGGAAATCAGTTGAGAGTAAAATGATGTTCGGGAATAGAGACTTTTATTTATTTCGTTTATTTCAGGATTTGATAAAATTTGACATAGGAATTTCTTTTGGTTGTCTTTAAATCGTTGGCTGTCTTTGGATTCAATTTCTTTCTTTTAAATGAATTGTGTTTGGTTTATGATCTCTGTACTAATGATAAGCAAACCTACTCAATTGGTTGGGGGTGTTACATGCGGAAACCTCATTTGGGACTATATCAAATCTAAAAACCTCCGATTAATTGAATCAAACGCTTTGTCAATATCAACTTGAAATAACATTATTTTCTTCTTAGATTTTCTACACCAGTTGACCAGCTCATTTAGAACTAATACACCTTCGGTAATGCTTCTACCTGCCACATATGCCGATTATTCCTCGCTTGTGATGGACCCGACACCTTTTTTAGCGTATTGGCTAACACTTTACATATCAACTTCGGAATGCATCCGATAAGGTTAATTGGTCGATACTCTTCTTCGATCTTTTGTGGGCCACTTACCTTAGGTAAATTTTCATTAAAAAAGATCGGCCTATCATGACCCGGCTCAGAAAACTTTGTTTCGAAGTAATTTTTAATCTCCCATTTTAAATCATCTGGTTCGGGGTTACCCATCTTCCATTAAAATACCGTGAAAAAAAGCAGTATTTTCATCCCCCTCTACCGCCCATTTTGTTCTCGCACGTTGCTTCAAATCTAAAAAGGCACACTTCTGGAGTTCTTCCATGATGGTGATGGTTCAAAGGAGCTCCAAAGAAGTATGGTTGCAGCTCATTTTCGGTTTTGGGAGGTTGTGCAGTTCCATTCTAATGCTAGTACTATCGTCATATTATAAGATTCCTGGTGTATCATGCATTACATAAGCCAATTTTCATGCATAAGGTAAGGTATATATACTCACAAAGGTTTCCTCGTTCTTTCCTAAGATAGATTTACATGTATCTTTCTATTCTAATCATTATTAGGGCTGTAATACATGTGAAGAAGCATACCAAGAGGTTCTTGATCAATAATAAGTAATAGCCTTTTTTAGTTCATTAGGAACCAAACTTACAATGTTTATATAGCCACATCTCGATTGTTCTATATATTATATGATTACAAGTTTGGGACGAAATAATCATCGGTTGTTTATTAGAATTAATTTTCCATAATCAATATCTATACAAGTAACATAAAGATCTATCACATACGAATACAACCTATTGTGTTAACACTCTTGATTTTATTCGTTATCCATGCCTTTCATCCTATGATCACGTAAGCATTATTCTTCCTAGAACACATCTCTAGTATTCATTACGCAATCCTTCTGTGTACGTATTCCCACATCTCATCACATATTAGCCTCGCGGTGCCTCATAATTATAGTCTATTCTTTAACACTATATATATTAATTAAAATAGGCATTATTGAAAGATCAACTATCACAATTTACTATGCCTATCAACACATAATCAGATCTTAATTCAAGAATCTCATTCAATAGACATTCAAGCAGTCATGCAAGAGTTAGTTATTAGTAGTCATCATTATCAGTCAGGAGCTGAATGTGAGGATTGCCACATATTTTTACAATGAAAGTTTAAGCGGAGAGAAATATAGAACAATTTTCACTAAAATATGAGAAAATCGCCGTTTATTTTGGTGCGTTGTTGGTAAACATTAAGTTCTGGAAAAAATCTGGTTACTAAGAAAGACGCATTACATTTGGTGTTAATGATGCCTATGTTCAGCCTCACAATGATCTTTTTGACAACGAAGCGATGTACGCTTGTTTGCTAATTGACCACTTATGGGGAATCCGATAGCAGACTTTCAACAGTCGTGTATGTCATTCCGGTGTTTTATGGTGGATCAATATTATTTTTGGCGTTATGATCATTCTATTTAATAATGATGGTTATGTTGATAATTTAATTGCTACCAATTCAGCTATATCTATTTTCGATGTCGTTGATTTCGTTGTCATTTTTGTAACTTAGAGCGACTTCGTGACAACCAAAACCGGTGTGAATTACCATACGTAAACAATAAATAAAATTCATTGCATATAACAAACTATTCTTTAAAAATCATCTAAATTAACACTATAGTTACCTTGGGACGGATTAGTCGTACAAGTTTCAATGAAGGCACATAATTCTTTTAGGTTGAAATCGACGTATGCTGTTTGTTGGGATTTTTTTTTATTGTTTAAGACAAGATGATGCAAGCGGAACTTTACGTTTGTTTCGTTTATGACATTTATGTTGGATTTAATGGTCGGTTCGGGTCAAGTCAACGCGGACCGACCCGAATGTGACCCGGTATGAGTTACACCGGGGGTAACGAAACATATAAACCCGCTTAAATGTTAACCGGGCCCGACACAATCATTAATATGCTATAATGGTGGATTAGGCTTTATCTTGATCATTGGGCTTGGGTTTATATTTGATTAAACCCTACACATATTCTATATATATATATATATAAATATATATATATATATAGTGTTATATATATATACACACATTATGATGAGCTTACCAAGAATAACATAAGAAACAAACCCTAATCCACATCTATCACCTCTAGCCGCTTTTCCGGCGCCGAAATCCGGCAACCCGTTTTTCCGGCGAGGCCTTTACCGGCCACCGGACAATCACCAACAATATTGTCACTACCCGACCTCAACACCACCAGCCGTGTTTCAATGACCGAGCTGCTACTGCTGTTTGGATTCTGACCACCGGAACCAGCCACCGCCGCCCACCCAGCCGTCGCCGGAGCAAGCCGCCAGTCGCCGGATCTCCGTCGTGGGTGCTGCTGGTTCACTGTTGTTGCGGAACTGCTGCTGTTGTTGCTTCCTGCCGTGAACCACCACCGGCTGCCGTAAGCCGCCGCCGTTCAACCGCCGGAATAGTTGAGGCTTTTTATTGTGTCGGTTACTAGCGCGTTTCGTTAAGCCCTTGGTGTCTTCCCGGTTTCGATAACTGAGGTATATCGATTACCTTAACTATGGTTGTTTTTATTATTGTTTATTCGTACTCGTATAAAGTTGTAATCGGATCCGGGTTTTGGGTTTCGGTTTTGGTTCGTTTAATCGTTTAACTTTCCGCTGCGTTTTTATAGTTCGTATATATATATATATATCTATATATATGTATGTATGTATATAATTATTAATATTGATTAATAATTACTTGAACGAAATACTTAACTAAAACGGGTTTAAAATTCTTGACCGTTTTCGTTCCGAACCACCGTTGAAACCCAACAGTGGTATCAGAGCCGCGGTTACAACGTACGAGTCGATCTCGGTTCGTTTAAAACCGGATCTACATCTTAAACTTTAAATCGTTTAAAGTTTTGATCTAGATTTATTTTCGGGTGATTTTGATTTGGTCAAAGTTTTGTTTATTTTATTTGACCAAGTCAAAACGACCCGAAATTTTATTTATATTGAATATGTAAATCCGGCCCTGACCTATGCTTGTTTGGTTGTGTTTGGTGTTTGAGCTTGTTTTGGCCATATGGTTGGTTCAAAAGTTGTAAAAAAGTTATTATTTAATTTTTGGTTTTCTTTTGGCCATAAAGATGGTTCAAATTTGTAATAGAACAAATAGTTGTTAGTTTATAAATTTGTAATTAAGAAGACGCGAAGATAACCGAGGACGAGCTCAAGAACTTCTTGGAGTTAGTGGGAGTTCGGACAAGATGACGGGATGCACGGAGAAGTCCATCCTTGTGGTTGTTTTGTGTTGTGAACCCCTTGACCCGATCGGTCTCCCTAATTGGCTCTAGCGAGACCGATCACCTCTTGGCCATAAGGATTTACATATTATTTGCTATTGTGGTTGCTTGGATTGTTTATAATAGGATTATAATATCACCGACCTAATACCAAATAAATTTGAAAAATAAACATTTTTATTAACCAATTATGTTTTGCAAATTATAAGCGTTTTGATTTCCAAAACTAATAACTTAATAGATTTCTATTAACTTAAAATTGGTTAGTCATATCGCGACAAACTTAGTTTTTAAATAGGTTATTTAAAACTAAGTGTCCTGAGAGATGAAAAGGTTCATCAATTCGTCCCAATAATAAGTACAGTAAAATTTGACTTTTACTCTATTTGGTAGTTTTAAAATTAATCACAATTTAAAACCAATAGTTTATGCCAATCCTACTACAAGTCACACTTGAGGCATACTGCGAAATTTCGAGTGTTTGGAGCTAAAGCACCGCACTTGTTTTCTAGCCTATCCCATCAAGGTGAAAGCGTTTCGTTGACATATCCGGCGCTTTCACAAGTCACGGTACTAGGACAACTATTACTTTATGTAGGTTCCTGGACGGATCGTACACGGGATGTCTCTAACAACGCAGGTGCGGAATCCCTGCGTAGGTAGATACGAGTGTAGAGTATATAGAGATCGAACACACAAGCAATAAACCAACCACGTTATATTGATAACAAACACGTGACCCGAGGTCACCGTTACAGACTATGACACGTAACTCGGTTACTGAAAAACTGAAACGAAAACCCTAAACGAACAACCTTCAACTGTTTCGTCTGAAACAGTATATAAACACGACAACTTCGCCACAGGCGAAGTTGTCAATAACTTCGCTGATTCAACAAGTTCGCCATAGCGAACTTGTTGACAACTTCGCGCATTACAAAACAAACATAAACAAAACATAATTACATTACAGACTCGATTACAAATGCTAGACTATGAACTACTGACATACATGTACCAACAGACTCCCCCTTGGCAGTAGCTTCATATCTTGATCTTCAAATCTTGAGTCTTGTAATCTTTACCTCTACGCGTGCGCCCCTTCTCTCACACATACCGATACTACCCTTTGATATTTCCTAGCTTGATCCTTCCAAGCAGGAATGTAGAAGATCTTCTTCTCGTTGAGCACTTTCAAATCATCCTTCGATAGATTAACAAGATGCATCGGGTCGTACACCCGAAGTACTTCTTGTTCATCCTCATCTTCCATTACCGCCTCAGCTGTCTCACAATCCACGTACCACCATTTTAAATCTTTTAGGACGTTCTTGGGCATAACTTTCATCGGTACTTCTTTCAAATGACGGACTGGTTTATACTTCATTACCATCCAAGGTTTGCCGTCAGCCCTCATTCCACGATCTTTGTCTTCTATCAACTTTCCTTTTTGAGGCTTTAGGAGTTCAAACTTTTTGTCTTTAATGGCTTCTTTCCAGACGATCTTCCCAATGATTCTTGCCATATCATCATTACTTCTATTGATCAGCCCCAATCTCGCTAAATCTCTCACCTCACATTCTGGTAAGGAATTCAGAGATCTCAACAATCTCTTAAAGTACTGAATGCCGTCGTACCGTTTGATCACAAATAGTTTCAGCTCTTTATCGTACAACCAGCATATGATTCCTTTCTTTGACTCTGCATAGCCCTTTATATTATAAGTCTTTCTGAACATCGTTGGCACTGCAGGCTTCTTGGTTTTAACAAACCACTGAGCACAGCCTTCTATCCAGTTCGGCTGCTCCTCCCATACTGTATCTTCTATCACACTCTCATCCCCCAATTCTGATCTCTCAACAGCTGGAATCTCATGTTCCACTGACTCATCTACAATCTCACCTTCTTCTAACACATCTTCCACATTAATCTGTTCTCCAATCCTCTCAATCTCATCCATAGGCAACACGTCATCATCATCCATCAACTCATCGTCCTCCTCCTCATCCAACTCCTTCAACGCATCAATAACGTCTTCAACATCAGCATCGTCATCCACAACTACAACATCATCACCATCTGCATTTGTAGACTCCCCCTCAGTTGTGGAAGCTCCAAGAGCCTGAGAGGTTCTTGGCAGCTCATCACCTGCACCTGAAGGTGCATTGGGATCATCTTCATGATCTTCTCGTCTTTTCGTTCTCAACTCATCGCCCCTACACGTCTTCTCCCCCTGAGATGCCAAGTAATCCTTGAAGGCATCTATTATTCGTCCATGTTCTACCAGGAGGGCAGCTTGTAGTCGATTGGATTCCACTAGGCGGTCAATAGTCTTTGACTGTTCAGCAACAATCCGCTCTAGCGAAAGAATCCTCTCGGTATCTGAAGTAGGCAATGGAGTTGGTGGAACATCAGCAGAAGTGACCGCAGGTGGTACACTTGGTAACCCTGCAGTAGAGGTGATTGTCGACTCCACAAACCGTGCAACTACCACCGGTGGATTAAGCGGTTGAGGTGGTAGGGACACAATTGTTGGTGCCGACGTCTCGATCGCTGAAACCTGTGCAGTAGTAGGAATAAGAGACATACCAGATAGGGCAGGTGGAGCAAAACGTACTAGTCTTGAAGATTCTCCAGCTCCCGAACCTATCCCTCTCTGTTCTCTTCTTGAGCGTCTTAGCACAATCTGTACTGCCTCCTCTTCATCCACTTCATCCTCATCCTCCCCCACAGTTCTCGGCCTCTTTCCCGTAGTCCGTTCACGAGACACCATAAGTCTTCTTGCCTCAGCAAACGTCTCGTCTAGATCAGAGTCAGCTACCGAAGTAGCTGCTCTGGTAACATCCATAAACTGAGGACCCGAGACATCCATATCAAACAAACCATGTCCACTAAAAGCAGCATCTAGATCAACGTTTTCAGCAGTGGACACAGCCTGAGATATAGTAGCTGGCACAGCAGCAGAAGATACAACAGGCGCAGCTGATACAGCATGAGGTGCTGCCGCCTGATGTGGTTGCGGATCCCTGAACTCGTCCCCTCCTGCAGGAACATACTCCGGGTTAATGAGATACCCGAAAAGTGGAGTATGCCTGGGACGCCGCTCAGGGTTGCTTCGAGTGCTCGACGTTCTGCACTGAGCAAAGATACGTTTTGTTACACACTCAACGTATCTGATAGGGCGTCTTTGCGGTACAGACGGAGCGACATGATTGATAATCATTTGTAGGAACCGAGGATACATAATAAAACGCTCGCGCGCCGTCGCCCGTCTCTGACGATCAATCTCGTAAAAGATTAGCTGACTAAACGAATATCTGCGGTTGTAAGTCAGCGCAATCATAGCCGATTGCATCGTCGCACCCATCCCATCTGTTCCTGCCTTTCTGCCGGACATGCATACTATCAACCCATGCATCAAAAAGCGCCATTGATCCAGCAGAAAGCCTTTCCTCCTCTGCGAGTCCCCCAGCGGACCCGAATAACCCATCCTTAAGTAAGCTCCGTCACGGAAAGGAGCTACGAATTCCGTTGGGTCGTCTCTCGTTTCATTACCGAACTGCAGAGCCAACCGTATGTCTTCCGAGGAAAACTGTATGTCTTGACCATTGACAGTTGCTCGCATCACTGGAGGCTCAGGTCTGCAATCATAATACACCGTCTGCCAGAAATCTTGAATGTTGGGCAGAGATATGGGTAGTGTATTAGTGATCGCGTGAAAAACTCGTGATCGTTGGAGAAATATGATAATCTCCCTATAGTCTTCAACGCCTCGTGCGTCTGGATCCAAAGTGATGTATTGGTTATGGGCTGGGAAGAATTGTCGTTGCTCATCACCATCATCACCTCCAGTACCTCCAACAGCAGCCATATCTGCACAAAACAAATCAAGTTAGAGACCATAAAACCATCTCACAAGTTCGCTGTGTACCATATGCGAAGTTGTGATGTACAGGCGAATTTATAGTTGAGGCGAAGTTGGGAACAACTTCGCTTCATCTGTAAGTTCATCTATAAACTTATAAAAAATTTGAAATCGGCGAAGTTATGTTCAAGGCGAAGTTATGGATAACTTCGCCATAGGCGAAATTAAGCTTCAAGCGAAGTTGTGGATAACTTCGCTGAAGGCGAACTTAAGCCACTGGCGAAGTTGAGAATAACTTCGCGTAAACCTTAACTTCGCCTGAATCTGAAACGGCGACTGTTCAGATTCAAACAAGTGTTATCCGACGTTTCGGACCGATTTAACGATCTAACAATGAAGTCCAACATATTTCAATGGTGTTAGGACGAAAAGGTCGTCCATGAACACGTAACGTGAGGTCGGAAAACTTGGTTTCTAAGGTTCGACGACCCGAGGTCTCGAACCGGGTAGAACCATAACGAGAAAGATATTGACCATACATACCGACAATGAGTACTAGAAACTGAAATCAAGGATCGAAATCGAAGATAACAAGATCGCGGATAATCTGTTTTTGATATTATCTTCGCCGGAAAGTTTCAATATATGTTACTGTTCCCGTTAGAAAGTCCTTATATAGGGCTGAGTTGGTTCAGGCGAAGTTACGCATAACTTCGCCAAGGCGAAGTTAAGCACAACCTCGCCGAATTCAACAACTTCGCCCGTAATTTTCAAAATCAGCCCTTTAAGTTTGAATAATCCTGAATTTAACCTTAGAAATTACCAAAAAGAGTTAAACAAATATGATCAAGACCCAGTAACCAACAATAAAATAATATAACTACAAAAACTAAAAAAAATCTTAGAAAAATTTTAACGAAATAAGGGATCAAATTTCAGTCTAGTCAGGGACCACTACGTTTTAGAAAAGATCCTAACAGGAATCATACTAACGATGTGACTGTCACTTAGATCCGTGTTTGGCTGTATTATGACATAGAGACACAGGTTGTAAGCATGTAAATAACGTAAATGGTTTTCATCGTTTCTGTGATACGGATTAAGGTTCAGTTAAGCTCAAAAATTTAAGTTGGCAACATCTCAGAGATAATGATGTCTTCTATCTATTCTCAAAGCGTATTTGGCTATACCCAAGTCACCCCGAATTGACTTCGACCCATAGTGTCTGATTAACTTGTATATACTCGTTGACTGCTTCCCGTTCTTTTCTTACTCCAGACATGAGAAGTCTTGATTGTTACTATGTCTCATAAGTACTAAAGATATACACACATTTTTTTTTTTTTTTTTTTTTTTTTTTTTTTTTTTTTTTAAGCAATCATTCTTATTGACTTCGGAGTATTAAGCTACTGCAAGTCCCGAATCTGGATCACTGCAGTGTCTTGAAATGCTTTCTTCACGGGAATCAGATTACTCAGGGGCTCGTGTATGACTGGGTAGTCGCTTTTCTGCCTATCATTCGGAAAGATATGTATGAAGACATACAAAACTCTTAAGGAGTTTCCACGTAAATTCGAGTAGTTTAAGTTAGTATCACATACACTTTTACGCACCATAAAAATTACCACGACATACAATGACTGTTCTAAAGCCTTTTAAGCCTAATAACTTCACTAGTTAAGCACACACGATTAGTATATATATCATTTTCCAAGGTTGGATCAATTTTCTGTTAAACACAGCATAGAACTTCATACGAAGTAACAGACTTGAAAATTACTTTCATTTCCCTTTAAAAAAAAACTTTAAATTCAATCGCCCCAATCACGTCAAAGTCGTCAGGTAAACGGCTATCCTGAAGGTCCAATGGATCAACTGGACCGACCACATACAAGTATGTGTCCTTCTTACTAAGTATGACCGACTAATTTTCAGCAACTGAAAGAACACACGTCATAGTTGCCCCGGTCACTTTCAGTCTTCCGGTTAATGGCTATCCTCATTCTCTAAGTTGAAACGAGGACCAAAACATATCCTAGGATATGTCCATCAAACTGAGGTAACCGACTAATTTTAACCAAAAATGACCCATATTCTTTTTTTTTTTTTTTTTTTTTTTTTTTTTTTTTTTTTTAGACCAAAGACATGGTTACTCGGGATTGATCATCCCGTTTAGCTCAATTAGGTTTTGAAATCTGGATTTATCAAACGCTTTTGTAAACAAGTCAGCAAAATTTTCAAGTGTATCAACTTTTTCGATCTTGATCAGTTTCTTCTCAGCACAATCCCGTATGAAGTGATGACGAATGTCAATATGCTTAGTTTTACTGTGCTTCACGGGATTGTTAATTACTGAGATGGCGGCAGTGTTATCAATTAAAATAGGAGTAAGTAAGAAATTCAGACCATAGTCGCGCAATTGTTGCTGAATCCACAAAACCTGAGAGCAGCAGTTGGATGCTGCCATGTATTCAGCTTCGCATGTTGAAATTGCAACTGATGTCTGTTTCTTGCACTGCCAGGAAACTAATCTTCCTCCAAGAAACTGACAGCCTCCTGTTGTTGACTTCCGACTCTGATTACAGCCACCATAATCAGAATCTGTATACGCCACCAGTTCAACGTCTCCCCCCTTTGGGTACCACAACCCTAGTTTCGGCTTGCCCTTAAGATACCGCAAAATCCTCTTCACACCTTTCATGTGAGATTCCTTTGGGTTTGCCTGAAAACGAGCACAAAGACAAACAGAAAACATTATATCGGGCCTAGAAGCAGTTAAATACATTAATGAACCTATTATCGCCCGATACAGAGTAGGGTCCACATCTGCGTCACCATCTGATTCAGCGCCCAATTTGTGATTGACGCAGATTGGGGTGTCGTATGGAGAACTGTCCTCCATCTTGAATCTCTTCAGCACATCATGAACATACTTTGTTTGATGAATGAACATCCCATCCTTCTTCTGATCAACCTGCAATCCTAGAAAGAAGGTTAGTTCACCCATAGCACTCATCTCGAATCGTTTCTTCATGACAGCCTCAAAATCCTGACACATGGATACTCTTGATGCAGCAAAAATGATATCATCCACGTAGACTTGAACCAGTAAGAAGTCACATCCTTCTCTCTTCACAAACAGCGTACTGTCAATCAATCCCCTTTCAAAACCATTTTCCAGCAAGTAGTCCGATAACGTTGAATACCAGGCACGAGGTGCCTGATGTAACCCATATAACGCCTTGCTCAACCTGTATACGTGATCCGGAAAGTCTGGGTCAGGAAAACCCGGAGGTTGCTCAACAAACACAACCTCATCAACTTTCCCGTTAAGAAATGCGCTCTTCACATCCAACTGAAACACCTTCATCTTTTTAGATGCAGCAAACGCCAAAAACAATCTAATCGCTTCTAACCGAGCAACAGGAGCGAACACCTCATTGTAATCAATACCCTCTTGCTGATTAAAACCTTTAACAACCAGCCTCGCCTTATTTCTCACGATAATCCCCTTATCATCTCTCTTGCACTTGAACACCCATTTCGTGCCTATAGCATGCACATTCTTTGGTTTTTCAACCAAGGTCCAAACTTCCATTTTCTTGAACTGAGCCAACTCTTCTTGCATGGCTTCGACCCACGAGCTGTCCTTTAAAGCCATTTGATAATTCTTTGGTTCAATTTGGCTTATAAAGCAGGAGTACAAACATTCATTCATTATACCTGTTTCTTTTATACTTGAATAAACACAGGTGTGCTCATTCAGGCTACTTCTGGTTTGTACACTCGAGGACACATCACCTATAACGTTCTCCAATGGGTGATCTTTGTGAATTCTCGTGGTCGGAACAGCACTGACATGTAAATTGTCTTCCAAGTTCGAAGAGATCTCATCTATGGTTGTTTCTGGCTGAGAGTGAAAAGGATTAATAAATTCATCTTCAGTTGAGGCCGCAGGGGTATCGATCGTGTTTGATGTGGAAGGTTGAGATTTCTCAAAAATCTTATGTTGCAATATATTCTCTTCCTCATCAAGTATCATCTTCGTCACAGCTCTTTCGTCTTCTTCAGAAATTTCCAAATTAGGTACGTTAAACGACTTAAAAAGTTTAACATAGTCAAACAGCTCAGCAGGTCCATTGCTTGGTTTTGGCGGTTGGTAACTAGTAATGTCGGTGTTACAAACCACCTCCACCTTGCAAGTCGACGTATTGAAGACCCGTCTGTTGGGAGTCCCAACAACATAACCGACAAGGATTCCCTCATCAGCTACTTCACCAAATTTCGAATTAGTCTTCAAAATCGAACAAGGAGACCCAAATGGTTCAAGACCGCACAAGTTGGGCTTCCTTCCGTGCATAAGCTCGTAACAAGTTTTTCCAAGTCTCTTAACGGTTAACACCCGATTCAGAACATAGCAGGCTGTAGCAACTGCTTCAGCCCAGAACATCACAGGAAGCTTTGAGTCTGCCAGCATAGTTCTGGCTCCTTCAATCAACGTTCGGTTCTTCCTTTCAGCTACTCCGTTCTGTTGTGGAGTATACGGAGCGCTGTATTGATGTTCAATTCCCTTCTGAAGACAGAAAATTTCCATCTCAAAGTTCTTGAACTCTGTCCCATTGTCGCTTCTGATGAATTTAACTGATTTACTCATGACGTTCTCGACTTTTGTAATTAGATTCTTCACCATCTGAGTCGTCTCGTCTTTCGTTTTCAGAAAATATACCCACGAGTATCGCGAGTAGTCATCAGTGATCACCAAGCAGTAAGAGGTACCTCCTAGACTTTGTACATTCACGGGACCGAAGAGATCCATATGAAGTAGTTCTAGAGTACCGGCAATTGAGTTAATCTTCTTGGTGAGATGGGATTTCTTGTGTTGCTTTCCCTTCTTGCATGCTATACATTTGTCTTCAAAGTTAAAACTTTTTAAGGGAACGCCCATCACAAGCCCATTCTTGACAATGAAGTTCATCTTCCGAAGATGAATATGTCCCATTCTCCTGTGCCATAATTCTGATTCTGATTCGCTTGCCTTTGTCATTAAACAGGATTCTCCGGTGGCCATTTCAGTAGACCTCATATCCATCACGTATGTATTCGTTTCACGTGGAGCTTTCATTACTATCCATTCTTCTGGTATATGAAAACCAGGCTTCAATACAATCGCTTCATTCTTAGTGAAATGGACAGTGTATTCTTTATCACAGATCTGCGACACACTCAGCAGATTGTGCTTTAATTCCTCCACAAAATTTACGTTTTCAAGTGTCATTCTCCCATTCGACACAGTTCCTCTACCGGTAATCCTTCCTCCGCTTTCACCAGCAAAACTAACTCTAGCTCCCTGAACAGGTTTTAAGTCTTGCAACAAGTGTTTGTTGCCTGTCATGTGCCTGGAACAGCCGCTATCTACAATCCAAAGATTGTTTGCAGCCCTGTTCAACTGTTCCTGCACAATAAAACAAAGAGTTAGAATCTTGGGACCCAAGACCAATTGGTCTTGGATCGATACGTCCCGTACCCTGGCTTTCTTAAGTTAGCATCAGGATAATTTATGTAAGTCCTGTTAGGGAACCTCCCTGCAGATTGTGTGTAATGCCTTCCAAACCTTTGAGAATTGAAGGTGCTATATCTTGAGGTTTGGTTGTAAAACTGAGGTTGGTTTTTATGAAAACTTGAATTCGTTACATTTTGGCATTTTTTAAAGTTTTCATTTTTAGCAGTAACAAAATGACGCTTATACTCAGTTTTATTTGGCTTTACACCTCTTAATTTCGGCTCCAGAGGGCAATCTGCAACTAAATGCCCTAATTTGTTACATCTAAAGCAACACCGACTCTCCAATTTCTTGTCAAATGTTGGTTTGGATGTAGAGGTAGTGTTACCAGCCGTTCGTCTCACATAAGGTGGGACGTACGGATTGAGTGGAGAACTCTTTTTTGAAACTTTATTTTTATCTCCATCGGTGGGTAACCCTACCTTCTCTTTTGTCAGATCAGATTCGGACAACTTATCTGAATCCGATGAGACTGGACTCAAAACAGAATTATTCACATTAGAAACTTTCGAGCTTGTTTCTCCACAGCTAACACTTGGTTTTGTAATCTTGATTGGAGTTGTCTGAGGAACTTCGAAATCGACAGATTTCTGAACACTCGGATTATAAGTATAGTTGTGGTTAAAGGGTGGTGGAACTTCATTATATCCGATTCCTCCCCTCTTTGCAGAGGTACCTGGATCACTCACGAGGTGATCAAGGATGGCTGAGGAATTCCTGAACTGCTCAAGTTTGCGGTTCAGTTCCACCACCTTTACCTGGTGGTCAGCAATCTGTTTATCTCGATCAGCAATCACTTTAGTTTTTTCTTCCAAAACTTCATAACTAAGATCAATTATTTCAATTTTCTCAGCAAGTTTAATTTTTAAGCTTTGAACGTCTTTTTCACATGCTTTTATTTTAATTTTATAACTCGTTTCTCTTGCTTTCGTAAAATGGTGATCTTCTTTAATAGTTTTAAAGTCAGCATCTAAATGGACATACTGATCAGTTATTGTTTTAAGTTGCTCAGACAGATTCTCACAACTAGTACAAATAGTTTTAGGAGTTACCTCGGAGCGATTATCCTTGTCATCTGCCATGAAAGCTGTTTCTTCTTCAGTAGCTTTCTCAATTCCTTCAACCTTCTCACATTCTTTCACTTCAGCCTCAGCCATGTTCGCTTGCTCACCAGAACCACTTGAATGCGAGTTCCAGTTGTACTCACCTGCTTCTCTGGTCAACATGGCGTTAATCTCTCTGTTAACTCCAGAATGTTGTGTAGGTCGACCTTGTCCTCGTTCAACCCTCTCATTTCTGCATTCCTTGGCAAAGTGCCCGTACTGCTGACAATTATAGCACCTTACCTTGGATTTGTCGAACCCCGGGCCGACCACCAACAAATTTTCTTCCAGTTTTGTTCATAAACCGTTTCACACGCCTCACAATCATTGCCATTTGCCACTGCAAATCCATCTCCTCCAAATCATCAGCATCGATCTGATCGTAATCCTCATCAAGAGCAGCAGGGTCCACAATCTTCCCCTGGATGTAGTTTTCATAGGAAGCAATAAATGATGCATAGACTGCAAACTGCTCTTCAGCAGATTTTACACTCATAGGCATCTTGGAATAACTATTGCTAGATGCATTTGCAGAAAAACTACTTGTGGATGCTTGAGGCTTTGAAGTACTAGATCCTCCAGCAACGAAACATACATCACCATTCGTGTTTACAGAAACTTTTCCTTCATGAGACAAGTCAGAGCCTGACTCCCCTTTCGAGTAAAAGGCAGCAGATTCAGGCCTTGAACTTGAGCCTGAGTTAACCTTAGCACCATACATACCAGGGTCTTGTATCTGATCTGTTGGTGTTTCCTTTCGAACCATATTAAGCTCATATGTTCTGAGCTTGTTTACTGCCGTTTCAAGATCACAATTTGGAAAGTCTCTGTCTTCCCTCATAAGGACGGTGTACATTTCCCACTTCGGTGGGAGAGCATCGAGAAGCTTTTCAACGATCTCTTCTTCTCGGTAAGCAATTGAATAATTGCTGAGCTCTGTCATTAGATGATAGTATCTGGTGATAATATCATCCAGTGATTCGTTCTTCAAAAATTTGAAGACGGAGAACTGGGTTTTTAAGAGTTTGATCTTTGATGCACGTATACCCACATTCCCCTCGAATCTATTTTCAAGAGCATCCCAAAGCTCTCTCGCAGAAGTGTACTTTCGGAACGTATGGAGAACCTCTTGAGGAAGTGCCATTGTTATCGCAGCATGGGCCTTGCTTTCGGCCTCGTACATTTTCTTCTCTTCGTCCTCCATTTTGCTGTACTTCTTAACCACATCGCGACCTTCGTATTGCGCAGTTGGAGGGATATATCCATCCTGGATGCACACCCACATTTTGGCATCCTGGTATTTGATGTATTGGATGAATCTGTCCTTCCATGCCACGAAGTCAGTTCCCTTCATCAGCCTCGGGGCCTTAGTGGCAGACCCCGCTTCTACCTCCATCTTGACCAAGTCGGAGATATTGATCGACGACATCCTTGCAAAAACCTGAAAAACCTGGAAAAACAAAAAAAATATTAAAACAGCTCAGTTGGCGAAGTTAAGAATAACTTCGCTTGAAGGTTAACTTCGCTGAAAGAGAACTTCGCTGAGATCTTAAATTCGCTTGATTTGGGCGAAGTTAAGAATAACTTCGCTTAGCTCTGGCGAACTTATGAGTTGAGCGAACTTGGGTTTGAAGCGAAGTTGCGGATAACTTCGCTAAGGCGAACTTATGAAGTGAGCGAAGTTGTAGTTAACTTCGCTAATCCTTATATCTTCGCCAAAAACCCTAATTCCAGCGACGGCAACTTCGCCTGAAGAATGGTAACTTCGCCCGATGAACGGTAACTTCGCCCGTTGAACAGGGAAGTTTGTTCAGATCTGTTTTCGTCAATCCAGCAGCTCCCGATCAATGCAAAGGCTTGAAAATGACTGTCAAGCACTAGCAAAACTCAATCCCAACAAAAACACGTCCCGCGAATAGGTCAAACGAGACGTTTTCTACACCCGCGTGAAATCCCGAACCTCACAATCGAGCCGATTGGCTCTGATACCAATTGTAGGTTCCTGGACGGATCGTACACGGGATGTCTCTAACAACGCAGGTGCGGAATCCCTGCGTAGGTAGATACGAGTGTAGAGTATATAGAGATCGAACACACAAGCAATAAACCAACCACGTTATATTGATAACAAACACGTGACCCGAGGTCACCGTTACAGACTATGACACGTAACTCGGTTACTGAAAAACTGAAACGAAAACCCTAAACGAACAACCTTCAACTGTTTCGTCTGAAACAGTATATAAACACGACAACTTCGCCACAGGCGAAGTTGTCAATAACTTCGCTGATTCAACAAGTTCGCCATAGCGAACTTGTTGACAACTTCGCGCATTACAAAACAAACATAAACAAAACATAATTACATTACAGACTCGATTACAAATGCTAGACTATGAACTACTGACATACATGTACCAACACTTTACTCTCTCGTTACGTGCTAAAGCTGTCTGGAGAGTTAAAGTGGGCAAAGATGAGGCTAAACGTATCTATACAGACAATTGTTGTCTCTATAGGCCTCATAACCGAGAGTTGTGCTCTATTCACAATTGGCAATCGTTGTCAATCTTCCTAACCACTTATTAATGTTGTGTGCTACAACTGCCTTTAATAACTGGAAGCCGGGTTCTCATGCTCCTATTTCATTAATGTTATTGGGTCATTAATAATAGGACTACAACGTCGAAAATACTAATTAAATTTACTTTTGCTTAATTAATCAGATGTCGTCAAACGAATACTCACCCTACGCTTTTAATATTATCCTTGAGAAGAATAAACTAAACGGTACCAACTTCATCGAATGGCACCGCAACTTGAGACTTGTTCTCACCATGGCAAAGCGCCTGTATGTTCTCGATGAACCAGTTCCAACTGAGCCTCAAAACAACACAGCCGCTGCACGAAAAGTTCTTGACAAGCATAAGGATGACTCGGCTGAGGTCTCCTGTATTATGCTAGCCACCATGACTTCTGAGCTTGCTAAAGGCTTGGAAGACTTTGGTGCCTATGAGATGCTTGAGCAACTCAAGGGCATGTTCCAAAAACAAGCCCGTCAAGAACGTTTCGACACCATGAAACAACTCATCAGTTGCAAGATGGCAGAGGGGTCTCCCTTCAGTGCACATGTTCTTAAGATGAAGGGGCACATCGATCAGCTTAAGAAACTTGATTATCCCCTGCCCGATGAGATGACTGCTGATTTCATCCTCAACTCTCTCCCTAACTCATACGACCAGTTCGTAATGAATTTCAACATGAATGGTTGGGTGAAGACAGTGTCGGAGCTTCATAACATGCTCAAGACGGCTGAGATGAACATTCCTTCTAGGACCAATCAAGTTCTGATGATTCGATCTGCTGGTGTCAAGAAGCCAAAACCAAAGAATCGGGGTTTTAAGTGAAAAGGCAAGAAGAAAGTTACTGTTGCTGCCAAGGTTGCCACCAACACTAACAAGATAGTTGCAAAGCCAAAGCCACCGCCCTTTGAGGTGCGCAAGTGCTACCGATGAAACCAAATGGGACACTGGATGCAAAACTGTCCCGAGTACCTTGCTGAGATCAAGATGAAGAGAGCCAATGGTGAAGGCTCTTCTCAAGGTATTTCCATATACGTTATTAAACTTTTCACTGTCTCTAGAAACACATGGGTATTTGATACCGGATGTGGTTTCCACATCATTAATGTCTTGCAGGAGCCTGGAAGTGGAGGAAACTGAATAAAGGCAGCATGGAACTCAACGTTGGAGATGAGAAGAGAGTACCAGTTCTGGCAACTGGAGTATTTCATTTTACTTGTCCATCTAGCCTAGTTTTTCTTTTGAATAATTATTTGTATGCTCCTGGTTAGACCAGCAACATCGTTTCAGTTTCTTTACTGTTTGAATAAGGTTTTAAGTACGTGTTTTAATGGCATGGCTATTTCTGCTTACTTAAATGATATATTTTATTTTGAGGCTAAACCTTGAAATGATATATAAGAGATTGATGTTCAAACTAATAATAACGTATATAATCTTTCGAAACGTATCAGATCTGGCATCAATGATACATTTCTATGGCATTGCCGACTTGGCCACACAAGCAAGACAAGAGTTAAAAGACTCTAATCCGAAAGGATTCTTGAATCAAATGGACCGGACTCTTTTGACAATTGCAAGTATTGCTTAGCTGGCAAACTCGCCAAAGACTTCTTCACTTATAAAAGTGAACGAGCAAGGGATCTGTTAGGACTCATACATACTGATGTATGTGGACCTTTCAGAACCATGACTAGAAACCATGAAAGATACTTCGTTTCCTTTATCGACGATTATAGTCGATACGCTTATGTGTATCTTATGAAACACAAGCATGAAACTTTTGAAAGGTTCAAAGAGTTTCAAAACGAAGTGGAAAACCAACTTGGTAAAACCATTAAAATACTTCGATCAGATCGAGGTGGAGAGTATCTCAGCTTAGAGTACATCACTCATCTAAAAGAACGTGGAATTGTTTCACAGCTCACTCCACTTGGCACACCCCAACATAATGGCGTGAGCGAGAGGAGGAATCGAACTTTGCTAAACATGGTTTGATCGATGATGTGTAGAACCAACTTGCCTCACTCCCTTTTGGAGTTTCGCCCTTATGACCGTTTCCCGCATTCGTCAAATACTACAACCAAAGCGATTATTACTTCTTTCATCCTGATACAAATATGATTTCTATAAAGAGGAAAGACCACTTCCTCGAAAAAGAATTTCTCGATCGTGGAACTGGATATTATTTTGTCGATCTTGAAGAAATTCAAGAACCACAAACAACCGCTGAGAAGCTAGAGTGTCTGATCAACAAGTTGTTGTTGCTGATACATCAGACATGAACACGAGCGTTCGCAGAAATAGTAGGACTCCCGCACCCAATCCTAGATACCTATGGCATCTGGATGGTCCAGAAGTCTTATTAGTAGCCGAGTTTGGCGACGAAGCTACTAACTACATATCTGCAATCTTGGATCCGGAATCTGAGAAACGGCGAGATGCCATGAACGCCGAGATGCAATCTATTCATGACAATCAAGTCTAGAACTTGATTGAGCTACCCCCCCCCCCCCCCCCGAAGGTCGGGAGATAGGGAGTAAGTGAATTTTAAGCAAACATCTCGAAGCTGGAATCTTCACTTGATGAGAAAATCAAAGAGTTTGGTTTTATCAACAATGAATATGAGCCTTGTGTTTACAGAAAGGCTAGTAGGAGCACTATACATTCCTCATCTTGTATGTGTATGATATACTGATAATTGGAAACAACATTCCTATGCTTAAGGGAGTTAAGCACTGGTTGGAATCTTGTTTTACAATGAAAGATCTTGGAGAAGCTGCTTATATTATGGGAATCGAGATCTACCGAGATAGATCTAAGCGGCTTCTAGGGCTAAGTCAAAGTACATACATAAGAAAGGTCATGACACGCTTCTCAATGGACAACTCCAAGATAGGAGCTGTTCCATTGCTAAAGGAACCGTTTTAGCAAATCGCAATATCCGGCAACGGACATTGAGACAAAGCACATGCAAGCAATTCCATATGCTTAAGCGATTAGCTCTGTCATGCATGTTATATTATGCACTAGACTTGACGTCTCGTAAGCGTGTTTGGAGGAGTGAAAGAGGAGCTCATTGTAAGGTGTTACACTGACGCTAACTTCTAGAATGACCGAGATATTTCTCACTCATAATCTGCTTGGATGAAGAAATTCATAGCCAACCTCGATCTGGTTCCTACTTTAGCAAAATGATTGACGTAATATGTGATAACACAGGTGCTATTGCTCAAGCCTAAGAGCCCAATTATCATCACATGGCCAAGCACATTTTTAGTTCCACTATGTATGAAAAATACTGGAACAAGGTGACATTATAATGAGCAAAATAGTCACAGATCAAAATCTAGCTGACCCGTTCACTAAGCCGATGACTCAGGACAAGCATAGAGATGCTATCGGGCTTAGACTTGCTAGTGATTTATTTTGATTTAGTATTTGGATGTATGAACATTCAAACAGTTGTACTTTTCAGTTCACCTTTGATTTAATGGTTAAATGCAAACGTTGAATGATACAACTGTGTTCATTTTAATACGTTTAATCCGTGAATATTGTATTCTAAATTATCCGTAGTCGGTCAGACTCGTGGGAGCGATTCTGAATTAAGACTATTCTGACTTTGGACTCAAGCAGTTGACTTCCAAACTCACAGACCTCATTATGAATGACGTTGGATGTAACTTGCATCAAATCATCTTCATGGATCTTGATCATAAGATGTTTTAATAATAGTATGCTCATTTAGTATCCTAAGACCTGAGATACATATTAGAACTTTCGTTTACTGAGGAATATTCTTTGATCATGTCAACCGCTGTTGCGTAACTGCCAGTCATAAAGGCATTGGTTGGGAATGTTCTGGAGTTCAGTGGGAGTTGTATGTAGTTAAGATGGGATTCTGTACTCTTACATTAAAATGTAACAGTTAGACATATTGGCGCCCTCGTTGATTCAAACTGGTAAAGTGTGAGGCCTCACCCAAACTTACTGTGTGTTTGATTGGATCACTTTGACTCTATATCGAGAACTACAATAATTGAACACTATATGAGATTGATTTTATCCATGTCTTATTGTTCAATTAATGTCTTATACAGAAAGGATAGATGACAATGATTACAATAAATTCATTATCTTGCAATAAGGTATTCCAAGAAAGGTTGTAAAAGTCGCTAGGCGGATCCTAGGCGGTCGACTGGGGAGTTGGGAGTACTCGGATTTAGTCGATGAGTACTCGGCCTTAGTCGGAGAGTACTCGGGGATGGCTCACCGAGAACTCCCCCTACGCGGGGATTACTCGGGGATTACTCGTTGAGTACTCGGCGCCTAGGCGCGATTTTTACAACCATGATTCCAAGATACTTTGGTTATGGATTTAAAAATGTCATATTTGGTTGGGGACATCTATGTGTAACTAGAACGCCTCTAGTTGTTAGCGTTGTGATATTTGACCCAAATCCGTCCAAGTGGGAGACTGTTGGATTTAGTGGTCGGTTCGGGTCAAGTCAACGCGGACCGACCCGAATGTGACCCGGTATGAGTTACACCGGGGGTAACGAAACATATAAACCCGCTTAAATGTTAACCGGGCCCGACACAATCATTAATATGCTATAATGGTGGATTAGGCTTTATCTTGATCATTGGGCTTGAAGCCCAACGGGTTTATATTTGATTAAACCCTACACATATTCTATATATATATATAGTGTTATATATATATATATATATATATACATTATGATGAGCTTACCAAGAATAACATAAGAAACAAACCCTAATCCACATCTATCACCTCTAGCAGCTTTTCCGGCGAGGCCTTTACCGGCCACCGGACAATCACCAACAATATTGTCACTACCTGACCTCAACACCACCAGCCGTGTTTCAATGACCGAGCTGCTGCTGCTGTTTGGATTCTGACCACCGGAACCAGCCACCGCCGCCCATCCAGCCGTCGCCGGAGCAAGCCGCCAGTCGCCGGATCTCCGCCGTGGGTGCTGCTGCTGCTGGTGCACTGTTGTTGCGGAACTGCTGCTGTTACGAGCTGCTGTTGTTGCTTCCTGCTGTGAACCACCACCGGCTGCCGTAAGCCGTCGCCGTTCAACCGCCGGAATAGTTGAGGCTTTTTACTGTGTCGATTACTAGCGCGTTTCGTTAAGCCCTCGGTGTCTTCCCGGTTTCGATAACCGAGGTATATCGATTACCTTAACTATGGTTGTTTTATTATTGTTTATTCGTACTCGTATAAAGTTGTAATCGGATCCGGGTTTTGGGTTTCGGTTTTGGTTCGTTTAATCGTTTAACTTTCCGCTGCGTTTTTATAGTTCGTATATATATATATATATGTATATAATTATTAATATTGATTAATAATTACTTAAACGAAATACTTAACTAAAACGGGTTTAAAATTCTTGACCGTTTTCGTTCCGAACCACCGTTGAAACCCAACAATTTATCCCCACATCAGGAACAAGCATTTGGTTCTTCAACGTCATAATGGGACCCAATACGCAAGGCCGGCCTAACTATTTTGGTGGCCCGAAGTGAATAAAAAATTTGAGGCCTTTATAAACTATTTTTGGTTCTCACTTTTAGTTAAATTAATAAGTTAGATATAAAACTAAAATAGTCTCATTTGTATTTTGCGGCTTTGTTTTGTAATATAAACTATTTACATGACAATATTAGATTTGTTTCATAAAAAAATCCAACAAAGTTGCAAATGTGTTTAAAACACGACACATAATTACTTGATTAGAGATGTTGAAAAACATCTTGTGGACAACACCACACCCTCAAAACATATTTAACGTGGACGTTTTAATTATAAGGCACGTATCATCATAATTTTAAGAAAAAGAAAATGAACGTAAAGTTTGATTTTAATCTTTCGAACTTTTGCTACAATTGTTACAGATGTATATATTCAAGTTATTAAATTAATCTATTAATCTTCGTTTTAAGATAATGAAAAGATAAATCAAATAACCTTTGAAATGTGGAAATTATTATAGAATGAATGCTTTTTATCTTGGATAACATAAAAAAAACAAAAATTGTGTGCAGAGGATTAGACTCGATCCCAGGTAAAAACCGGATTACCACAATTGCATTTCACCTTTTAGGCTTTTACCACCACGATATAACAGCATCTAGCATGAATTTTATCTACTTAATATTTATATATAAAATGACATAGTTTTTTTTAATAAATTGAGGCCCAAAAAATATGGGGGCCCAAAGCCCTAGCTTGGGCTGTTTATACGTACGGGCCGGCCCTGCCAATACGCTTGATTTTTCGCGGACAACCGACTTGTCTTTTATCCATGTGTAGTGGAAGTAAAATATTATGTACACCCAGCCACCCACTCAGAGTCATCTACAACAGGATCTATAGACTCTGCATAAGTCGCAACATGAACGTATTTTTTAAACCAATCCATAGCCCACTGAAAACAATCACTTCGCTTTAAGGATTTGGATACATGGTAACCCTGTTGTTAACTGCCATTTTTAACATGTGCATGTCATCGCCTCCAAATCAACCATTCGACGCATGCCTGCATCATCAACACTAAATTTATGTTCATTAACCCCCCCCCCCCCTCAATTTTCATGTGCGGCAATTTTTAACCCTCTACCGACTTCAGCTTGAGCCCATTTTGTCAAAACGTGTTTATTTTCCGCTGATAATAAAAATATGTATAATATGTATAAGTAACTCTTGAATGGCAATGTAATATAATAGAATGATGCAAAAGATAATCAATATTACCTGCCATTTGATGTCATTCAAAATAGCATTTGCAAAGCAGTTAAAAAAATCCATGAGTTTGATGACCGTTGATTTTTGGATCTATAAACAGTGCGTTTATGGACTCCGCATTATTGGATGTCATTATATTAAAAAGATTGAATGAATAGTGTGCTCTAGCCTATTTGTTAAATTAAAATAATGATTAAATTCTGAAACGGTGTAGGCTTTACATGTAGTCCAACAGATAGATTCTTGAACCCTCCCCTTTAGGCTGAGGGGTGTGGGGCTTCAACGGGGGCGCTAGAGCCCCTTCGCTCGCACCCCCAGGCGCTAGCACCACACCACCGGGGCGCGAGAGGGGCGCTAGCACGAAAAACAAAGCAGGCGTGATGGGGTTAGCGGCAGAGGCTGGCGTAAAGAGACATGGGGGAGTGTGCTGCTAGCCGTTGGACATTTAAAATGAGCCGTTGGGCTCTTATTTAATAAAAAAAAAAGTTTTTTCTTCCTATATATAACCCATTTCACATAAAACATTCACCACAACTTCAAAATAAAACCCAAAATCAACCCATCTTCCAAACTTAATAATTTATGAGTTTTAGAATATATTTATAAAAAAATAAAAAAAAATCCGCTGGAGCCCCTGCTGGAGCCCCTCCACACCAGGGCCAGGGGCTCCAACGGGGGCTCCACCACCCCCTTATCCAGTTTCTCTCTCTGCCACACGTCATAATATTATTGGCTGGAGCCCCCACTCGCGCCACCATTAGAGCCCCCACACCCCTCAGCCTTAATCGTAGATTCACCATTAAATGATGACAACAAATTCCATGATATGCTTTTGGAAAAGCCGTCCTAACCCCTAAATCAATCAATTGAGCTTTATCAGAAATAATAACCAACTTTTCATGATCACTAAGAGCATTCTCAACCCATTCTTTAAAGTTGTTAAACCCATATAATTTAGGGTAAATTTTAAGAAAACCATCAAAATCACCTCTCCAATCCATTCTCTATTATATGGATGAGTTATATGTCAACTAAAGTAAATCCCTAAATATATGGACTCATTTTTTATCCATACCATATAATATATCACATATCTCCCAATCACCATTTACTATATAATAAGACAAAAGAGAAAAAAAATAATAAAGAATTAATTTATGGATATGAATAAGGAATAAAATGTAGAAGAATTTTAAAAAATGATAGATAAATTTATGAAATAATGTTTTTTAGCTAAATTATAGGGAAAATATATGGAATGGAATGTGAATGCTATAATACACTTTCCCGTATAACTTTCCCGTATCTTTAAAAACTAAGTCCATCAATCCCCACGTTCACTCTTTCCGATGTCGTATGCGATTGAATTTGATTATTTTCATCTATACCAAGCACCAAAAATATAGTTTCTTTAAAACTTCCCTTTAGATGTGCACCGCTTATAATAACTAAAGATTTCATATACCAAACAAAACTATTGATCTGAAAATATATAATTAAAGATCAAATTAATTTAAAGTGGGTCTTAAAGCAAACCTTAAATAAAAAAGAAATAAAACTAACCGCAACACTAGGTGCAATAAATAGCATTTCAAACCGATTAAACTCGTCTAACGATAAACGTGTAACAATTCTTGCATTAGCTACTTGTAAATTGTGGCAATACACTGGTAGTTTGGCAAAAGAATCCTCAGAAGTTCCAGCAAGGAGCGTCTCAACATATATTATCCCCTCCACACTTGTTTGTAACCCAAGTCACCTTAAACAGATGATTAAATTCTAAAAATAAATCTTTGCTTTGGTATGTTCTTACATTCTCTTTGATGAGATCCTTAATGTAATGACCCAACACGTTTTTACTTGCATTACGATTATGTGGATACATTTGGGTTCTTGAACACGTGTAGCTCTGATTAAAATAAGTTATATAAAAGATGTTGCTACCCTTAAAACGTCACACTACTTGACCTCAACTCCCATTGGCATTCACTGGAATTACAAGAAACAACGTATTGTGATTTTGATGATCTATCAACTTTGAATTCAAAACCTTCCTTTATGGCCATCAACTTCCGATTGAACATCTTCCTTTTCGTCAACGATTTTGCTCATGAGCGGACGCGTACACTCAACAGATGTTACACTTTTATCCTTAAGAGAAGTAGTTTTAAGCACAGGCATTGTGACAAGGTCACTAACAATATCTTCTTGAAAATCCCCTCCATATACGTCTTGATCACCGGACGCATTATACCTAATATTTATGTCGGGGTACTTAAAGGTGAACACACATGAGTTTGACTGCTAACAATGTTTAGGTCAATAACACTGTTTTCTTTACCATTCCCGTTTCCCCTTTTTATTTCGCCATGATTCATCTCCCCTACAGAATCATCCACAACGTATAAATAAAATGTTTTGTATCATTCTTTCCAAATCATCTTAAAAACAATGAAACATTTTCGTCTTTACGAATATCCACCAGATAAATGTCTCTAATTGACATCTTTGAAGAAAAACAACGATTCAACACGCCAACCTTTGTCAATTTTACCCATTTAGAAGTTGTATACCAAATTCCACTTCATAAGTTGTTTAAACAGAAAGATTTTCTCCAATGAATGATCATTTGTACTCAATCTTCTTTAAAATGTGTATCCACGCCAAGTGTTTGAACTAAAAAAAGAAAATTAATATGAAAAAATATGTCTAAAATGAACAAAAAAGCAAAACAAAAATCGGAACCCTAACATAACAACAAACATATAGAAAGTCGTATGTAAAACGCATAAAACAAACAATAAAAAAGAATTGTATAGCTAAGTTGTCAGAGGATAGAGGAGGTGTGGGTGATGATGTCATTTGGTGATAAGGATTGGTCTGTTCGGTTAAGTTTCTGAAACCTATCGATGAAGGATGAAGAAAGGGGGCATAATTGATACGATTGATACGAAAGGGGCATAATTGATTTAGTGTTTCCTGAATCTAATTGTTTGGGTTATAACATCATATTTGGGTTGAGTAATGGATACGTAACCATCATTGTGACAGAAGAAAGCTTTTATTTAGTAAGTAGCATAGTGTAACATCCAAAATTTCGCTTTATGTTTTAAATGAATCAGGGTTTAAATGGAGTATAAAAGATAAATGTAATTATTTAAATTATGAGGGTGTTAAGTTTCATTAGATGAAAAGTTAAACATGAAACTCTACTCCGTCCCTATAAATGCAGCCATCGTCTCATTTTAACCATCATAGTCTCCAAACTTATTCTTTACCAAATTGTTGTTTTTGAGAGAGCAACCCATAAAGACCCGACGATTCACAGAGATCTAATTGTCGGATCGATCTCAAATTTTTACAGAATGTTCATATCATATAAATGAAGATTTCCACCAGTCAGATCTTCGATCATATGTCGGGAAGTCCCGTTTTTATCAAGGAAAACGTAAAAACTAAAAATGATGATTTCTGGAAACTGTTTTGATTTCCGACGACTGTAGTGGCTATTTCCAGCAACGGATTGTAGATCGTGGAGATACGGTTACGTGGCCGCTTGAGTCACTCAATTGCGTGCTCATTTGATGTTGTTTTGGTCTATTCGAGTGATTTCGAACACAAAACTCAAATATACGTTTTTATTATAAAGGCTTACTTTTCGTGTAAAAGCGAGAAAATGAAGTTGTTAGGACCCAGAACTCGTTATATTGGTAAGACGAGTCGTTGGGGGATGAAAGAAATAAAAAAGATTATATTCCTTTGAAAAAATATTAGATTCGTTTGAAAAAAAAAGATTAGATTAGTTTGAAAAAATATATAGATTCGTTTGAAAAAAAAATTAGATTCGTTTGAAAAGGGATTCGATTCGTTTATAAATAAGATTAAACTTATTTGAAAATGAAATTAGATGAGTTTAGAAACTGAGATGCGACTCGTTCCTAGCCATGGGATGTGATTTGTTGGCATATGAATGCGACCCAATTCTTAGCAATAAACCAGTTTGCTAAGTCAAACTAGTTCACTAACTAGGGTAGTATTGTTTAAATAAAATGATAGTTAATTTATACTTATACTTTATATACAGTTAGTCATGCACAACTAAAGAAGGGGATTATTGTTAGCTCTGAACATAACAGGATCGAAGTGAGTTTCTAGCCTCATTTCCTTATTATGTTTTCGGGGCTGTGTGCATACTTGATGTGATTTGTTAATACACTTATCTTAAGTGCTAAGTGTCTGCTACATGGATGTCTTATCGATGATGTTTGAGTAATATAGAAAAGGTTAAAGGTATATATATATATATATATATATATATATAAAGATATGATAGATAATATGAAGAAAGGTATGTATGAATGAATATATGGTGGTAAGTTCGTATGGAATGTAGGGACCAGACCCTCATAATATCTGTGATGATAAACACCAGACCCTTATAATATCTGTGATGATAGGGATCAGACCCATATAATATTTGTGATGATACGGACCAGACCTTTATAAAATCTGTGATGTTAGACACCAGGCCCTAATAATATATGTGAGGCTATACGGTGAAAGGCTCTTTAAAACGTGTAAGTATGTATGTGAAGATATGAAAGAAGGAAAGTAAGTATGCATATGCGTACTTGTGTATGTAACATCCCCAAAATTTCGATCCAAATTTGACAAATTAATAAAGTTAAAGGATCAATAATAATTTCAAAGACAAGTAATGGGAAAATTTTAAATAAGGAAATATAAAATAAAGAAATAAAAAGATTTCCTAAGATAAGTCTTCCCACATGAAGGAAATAAGATAAATAAACTCCATCCCACATGGAAAGATGTAAGAAAGTGGAAGCATTCCACTTAGGTATAAATAAGAAAGATGGAATCCATCCCACATGAAAGTGGTAAAGAAATGGAAACAATTTATAAGGAAGAAAGTTTCCATAGTTATATTCTTTTATGCTAAGCATGCACCTAGTGGTCCTAGCGTAGGGTGCGGAGCACCCGATGCGCACGGGCTCGGGCTCGGGCGAGGACGATGGCGACGGTGACAGCGAAGGGCGCACTGTGGTACTTTGATGGCGCACTTTGCACTTCGCATCGGCGCGAGCCGCCTTATTATTTTTGGCAGGTGGAAACGAGATCGGAAAATGACAAGATTTGAAAGTGCAAGGACTAAAAAGGAAATTATGGAAATAGTACCTCATCGTGATACGCGATGGAGGTAAGGCAAGGGATCGCGTATTGCGATCCCAAGTCGGCAACGCGTGACACGTGTCGAGCCACGTGTCAACACGTGGCAGTGTGACAGACCACATGTCACCACGTGGCGTGATCTCATAAAAGGGGGCGTCGCGATACACGACGCAGTTAAAGAAGTGCCCATCGCGCATCGCGATGGGACTCAATTGTGGCTATAAAAGGGAGGGCCATGACCATTCTCCCCACACCTCCCACACTCTCTCTCTCTAAAAATACTTTCTCTCTCTCCACCGTTTTGCGTGCCAATCTCGTAATACGTGCCAAGCTCCGAAATTCTGACGGTTTAAACCTGATACGCGATATAGAGTAGAAGTATTGCTCGCTAAGTTTTAAATACCTAACTCCGAATAACTGTGCGAGGTAGGAGTTCTATCTAAGTTATAAATTTATTATTATAAATGGCTTAGACCATAGTCAGGGGTATTGCCCGAACTTTGATTACAATTAAGCATAAAATAACTTTTCTTAAACAAAGGTTATAGTTAAAAGGTTGTTTCTTCTTAATTAAGAAACGTAGGCATGTACATACAAAAGGTATAATCAAATAGTATTTTTTTTATGATTAAGAAATATAATATTTATACAAGAGGTCATAGTTCAGAAATTAATGTTTCTTCTTGAAGAAGAAACTCAGTATAGATATTTCTTCCTGAAGAAGAAATGAACATATAATTGGTAAATAAAGAAAGGGACTAAAGGTTCAAATGTTTTATATAAACAAATGATTTTATCAAGGTTAAAGCTATACAAAACAAGATTAAAGGTCTGAAGCTAGATCAATAATCTAGTTATTTATACAAAGGTTATTCTCGTATTATAGGTCCAAGGTAACAAAAGAAGAAGCATAAATCAGAAAATAGGAATCAGTATCAGAAAGTGATTATAAATAAAAAAGGTGAATACGCACTAAACTTTTACAAACTCTTTTTGAGTCAGAATGTTTACATAGGATTTACGAATCCATAAAATTTTGTGTTACAATAATAAGACTCGGACACTCTGATTAAAGAGTATACATGTGCCTGAATCCATTCGTACATGGTGACTCGGCATATCCCCGAGGCCATGCAAATCATCAACATGTCTCCGGAAGCTTTATGAGAAATGATTTGTGTATATAATTAATTGTACACGTACTTAGGGTAATTTGATACCAATTTAGTTGGGTGCATAATGAGTAGTCACAAAGGTATTATTGTTGGTTTCACAAAGGTATTGAAAAGATTTTTACAAAGAGTCAGCGTCATTCACCAGCTGTGTGCTGACATATTTTCTAACCATTTTACGGGAAAACAAGAAAGGTTAGAACAACAAGCAAGACAAAATAGAAGATTGGAGAATTATTGATTAGATGTTATTTGATGGCTCAGATATTTTATATTAAAATTTTATTAAGAATTATGTTTTCTAAAGAAAGGTAATTTGAAATATCAAACGGGTATTTAAACCCGAGTTTTCAATTATAATAATATTTTATTTTAGACTTCCGCTGAAAAGAATTTATTTTCTCAAATATGTTTTGTAAACATTAAAAGGGATATTTTAATCCAACATATTATAAATGAATATTTTATATTAAAAGACTTCTGCTAAGACAAACCCGCAAATATGATGAATTTACAACACAGGTACCAACTATTGGCCACACGCCTAGGCCCTAAGTCGGGGTGTGATAGGTTGGTATTAGAGCCATCAATCTTAGCGAATTAGGTATTTAATTATACCTAGACTTTGATTAAGGATAAGTTTCAAAAACTTATTATACAAAATATTGATTCAAGTAAATTAGATACTTGATTGAAAGTATCAAAAATTTCAATCATTAAATGATAAGATATAATAGTACAAATAAGATATGAGCGTCTTTCTATCCCTAATCTAATTCCGCACAAATGCTTTCTTCAATCTAGTCACGGATTATCTCAGCATTTATTAAGTAAAGAAAAGGATTCATGGGAACAACTTCACTCCCAATACCTATATCTAGTAATGAAAATTCATACCAAATATCAATGGAGAAAGACCCAGATTCGTTTGATTCTAAATATTCCACTAGCAAAAGTCATTCCAAAATATTCATGGAACAGGATCAAGTAGATCCAAGAAACTAATGACATCAAAGAGAATAGGAGTAAAGATGGAAGAAAAGGAAAAAAGAAAAGGAGATCAGCAAAAACGTCAAGAAAGACAACAAGATTAAGAAATAAGTAGTCGCCAAAAGAAATAGAACTCTAATAGTTATAAAGTGTATTTGTAATAAAGTGTGCACTCTCGTAACTATAATAAGATGAATAAAAGATATGTTTTGAATTCTTCGAATATTGGACTTATCTTTTAAAAAAAAACTTTATTGTACTATGTCAAGAGAAGAAAGTGCAAACTCTCACAACAGTCCTCCCAAGAAAACTGGAAATGAAGAAAAAGTTGAAAATAAATAAATGAAATTCCTGCCCAATATAAAGAAGAATTTCAAAAGATGATTAATGAAGCTATAAATCCAGTTCTTGACACAATCAAGGACATTTCTACCCGTCAAAGTCAACCAAAATCTAACAAGAAAAGTAGAAGTAAATCTGTTCGTTCAAAAACAGAAGAGGCTTATGATAGCCTACATCTGATAATAATTCAAGGAACAAGAAACAAAAGAAATTGGAAGTCCAAAAAGGATGTAACTTTAAGAATTTTAAAACCTACAATCCTAAAGAATTTTATGGAGACTCAGATGGTATAGCCGCTATGAGATGGCTAGAAGAACAAGAATCAATCGTCATTATAAGCAAATGCACCGGTAAGGAAGCTATCCAGTATTCTTCATAAATGTTCAAGGGAGATGCTCTTGAATAGTGGAACACCCTGATTCAAAACAAGGGATGAGAACAATGTATAATTTAAGTTGGGAAACATTCAAATGTCTCATATAAAAGAAATTTTGCCCAACTCATGAAATGAATAGGATCCAAACCCAGTTATGGAATCAAGGTTATTGGTACAAATCATAAGGAATATAACACTAAATTCCTAGAATACTGCCGACTGGTTCCACATCTAGTAACTCCGGAATATAATAAAGTAACTCGTTATATATATGGGTTACCAAGAGAAATAAGGGACATGGTACGATCCAATATGCCAGAAACAGTTGACTCGGCTATGGAATTGGCTGGATACTTAATCAACAGTATGATAAAGAATTAAGAAGAAGAAAAGAAGAAAGATAAGGAAACTAAGAAACCTAAAAATTTCAATAAGTTAGAAAAAGGAGAAACTTCTCCCAAGTCAGCCTGCAAAACTTGTGGAAGAAAACATACTGAAAAATGTCGATTAGAAAATACATATAATTGTGCATACTGAAAGAGAGCAGGACACACAATAGAAGAATGTCGTAAGAAGTTATGAGTATGTTTTACATGTGGAGAAACGGATCACTTTAAGACTGAATGCCTGAAAAGAAAAACAGATAACAGCAATAGTAAGGTATATTGGTTTTTTATTAATCCCAACTATCATCTTTGGTCGATATCGGTCCTAACTAGCGAATTAGCTGCTGAAGGTCCCATCTTTTTACGTATTTGTTTCCAACTGCCTGCGACTATCAGAATCCTAACGGCATTACTTGCAGGTCACCAGAAAAATGCTTTCGGCCAGAAAAGTCACATTTTTTCTGGGAAATTTAACATGAACACCGCCAACACCACCAAATGACTCACCACTAACCAACAACTTCCACTTGAGCACCACCAACCAATTCCGACGATGGTTCTATGGTTCCGACAACCTCAATAATTGGGGCTTTTACTAGAAAAAGGTTCCAAAGGTCCGATCCAAGGTTAAAAAGATGTTTGGGACGAATGTAAGGCCCCGTTCCTGGTACCCTACTTTGGCGTTGGATTTACTGATAAACACAGTTCTAAATATCAGAGTTAATTAAAACTTTCGCGGAATAATAATAAAAGTCAACCATTCATTACAAACATTCATAACTTGTCTTTTAAACATAACATAAAATATAAAACGTCATGAAAAATCTTCAGATGCCAGCCTCTTTAGATCATGCCATGTGTCTCCTTAAAGCTAGCTGCTTTAGTCTATTTACCTGCGTGCATACTAAAAGTTAGCTACGCTGAGTGAGTTCTAGTTAATCAGGCAACATACAATACATTCACATGCTTACTCATTCGCATCCGAAGATACATATTACTTACCTGTTTATCTTTCTTTTGTGCATACATAAGTATATACATTCTTTCTTTCTTTCATTCTTTCTTTCATACTTTACATTTATTCTTTCTTTACATACTATACGTTTTAAAGAGCCTTCCGCCCTATAACCTCTCAGATAATATAAGGGTCTGGTCCTTATCCTCTCAGATATTATGAGGGTCTGGTCCCTATCCTATCAGATATTATAAGGGCCTGGTCCCTCCTCATACCTTCATATCTTCATATATATCTTCATGCTATCATCTATACACTATTATAAATACCATGCTATATCATTCGTATATACTTTACAATATGTGAAATATCCGAAGATCGTTCATGTACCAACAAGCATTCATTCATAACCTCAATAACTATCACATAAATCATAAATGGCATACACTTACCACTTAAGGTAATTGTATTAACTAATCACATCGAGTATGCACACAACCCCGAAAACATAACAAGGAAATGGGACTAGAAACTCACCTATAAGTGATTCCTTTCAGAGTTAATGATAACTCATTTCCTTAATTGGGCGCGGCTAAATGTATATACAATTATATGTATCAATTAACTAGCCCTATTCATATCATATTTCTAGGTTATTGTAACCCTGGCCACGGAGGTCCGATGGCAGCGCCCCAGGCAGCGGGGTTCAAGGGGCGGCAACCCCTAGCGGGGTCCAAGGGGCAGAGCCCCTGGCTGGGGTTAAGCTGCCAAGTTAGCTTGGAAAAATTTTATTTTCATTAATAAGTCTTTACTAAAAACCTCATCAGAAAACTGAAGTTCAATTATTTAATCAATAAAATCTTTATTTTAAACGTTACCTTTTATTATTAACTAATTACTTATTCTTACCCTAACCATCATATAAGTCTATATCTATCGTTTACGTACATGTAAGTCTTTTATCTTTCGTTTATGAGGAAATCATATTTGGTCCGTATAAGTCCCCAGCACATAAGTTTCCCCCCGTGTAAGTCCTTCTGCCGCATAAGTCCCTTTTGGCGTATAAGTACTTCCAGTGCGTAAGTCGTCATGGCGTATAAGTCTTATACGTGGTATACACATACACGTTGCGTACAACATATACATGGTATACACATATACGCTTCATACATACATATACGTGATACACACATTTACGCTACATACGTACTTATACGCCGGTACCCATATACGTTATATACATACTTATGCGCTGGTTAACTTACACGGCGTAAACTTATACGCCCCAACGTCAGTTCAGCTTTCCTATTACGCATTTTTTGGGGTTTTTCTTCGATTCAGGCGTCGTCAGCCGCCGTTAACCACCATGGTTGGTCGGGGTTTGATCTTTTATAGTCTAGGTAGCTTCGGGGTGTCCAGATCTGAGATAAGGTGGTCTTTAAACTCATTTTTGGTTGATTAAACACCCGAATTAAGCTAGATCTAGATCCAAACGGTTCGTACCGTATCACAGGGCTGCGGCGTTGGGTTCTACTCAGCTGAGATAAATCATTTCTTACCTTCGGTTGGTCTCGAATCATTGAATATAGTAAAGTTGAGAGTGTTTGGCTTAAGTGTGTGTTTTTGATGGTATAGGCTATGGTATAAAGATGGATGAAAATGGAAAAGATTAGGGTTTAAGGGGTATTTATATTCCCTTAAGCCCATGGACCTTAAGCCCATATTTCCTTTTTGGTCCATCTTTAATTCTATTTTAATTAGCCTACTTATCCTTCCATCTTTATTATTTTATTATATCTCTACTAACTCAAGTAAACTTTTCCCATCATAATTAAATAATATATACAATATTATTCTTAGAAAATTCGGGATGTTACAATGAAAATGTTGAGTTTTCCGGTCAAAATCGTTTTTCTGGCGATCTGCAAATAACAACGTCTAGAATTCAGTTAGTTGCGAACCGTTTTCAGCCAATTCATGAGTTGGGGTCGACAATGACCAAAAGATAATACTTCGTATTAATAAAAACCAATACACTTAATAGATCTGCAAGTTGCATTTTTGTGTCAATTTTAATGGTTTGTATTTCTCTCGATTCCACACGTTCCCAAGCAAAATAACAGTCCATCTCAACGTGTTTGGTTCGCTCGTGGAACAAGGGGGTGGTCGCTATATGTCGAGTGAAATTCGTTAATTTTCAACCCCGAGAACTTGACCTGTTTTAAATTTTTGGATTTATTTTTTATTATATATATATATCTTGTATAATGTTTTGATTATCTTGGTTATGACTTCATTAACATCGATTGATCAGATTTCTATGTTACAACTTTCAGTTTATGATTTTATTCAAAGTTTTAAATACGTGTTCAATTCTATTAACTTCTTTGACTAATTTAACCAAGTTAAAACATCCTTGGACTATTTCTCTTATAACTTAAGCTTTATATTTTTTCCTTTCACCAATTTGGTCAAAGATCATTTAATTGCATTCATTTTTGCTAGTCTTATGCCTTTTGACTAACCACTTGACTAGTCATCTAGTTAATTCATTTTAACCTTGTTTAATTTTTGGCCTATATGATTACCAGTTAGCTTCTACAAATCTTGCACCACAACTCATTCACTCCCAATTATGTTCTAGCTCTCTATTATGTGCAAAGTCTAAGTTTGACCAAGGAAAGTCAAACCGCCCAAGTTCGAGTTTATTTTTTTTGTCTTGTATTCTATTATCGGGTAATTATTGTCTGATTTATGTACAACATATCATGTGATCATCATCATGTCGTCACTCTAAATTAACAACCATGGTTGCGTTTTCACTATCACTCGTCGGGACGTTAATGTTCAGTTAAAAAATGTTTTATGTTGAAAACTAACTTTTGCAAAACTAATAAACAAGACTAAGATTATACAATTTGTCACGCCATTTATTATTTCAAACATGCTACACATAAAACCAAATCAAAACCGAGTTCATGTTCGACCAAAAACATGAACCACTCGTTAAACTTGTTTTATCAGATAATATTTTGTTTAGAAACGAACCGAACTCATTAAAATTAACTAATAATTATTATAACCTATTTCTTTTCTAAAAGTACAAAAAAAAACTTATTAGAAATCAAATAACTAGACTATTTCACTTAACATATAAAAAATAGAATAAAAATATATTTTTAACAAACTTTTCGTTTAAGAATTATAAACCAAACATGTCGGCCATTGATGAGTGAATGTTTCGTGGCGCATAATTATTAATAAAATTGCATTTTTTTAGTTTATATATTTTTTGAAATGCAATTACATTGAGTTGTTTTTATATTTGGTTGGTTAAAGACATAATGAGCAAAATGATAATATTAACATACAAGGGATTAAAAGATATGTTACAATTAAATTTAAAAAGGTATGATTAATATTAAGTATATTGCTATAAATTAAATCATGATCATCACTTTATTAAATAGATTCATTTTCTCTTCGTATTATTTGATTGGCTTTTCTTTCACAAAATGCATTTATGTTGGAAAGTTGGTTTAGTTTGAAGCATTTTGGCTTAATTACATATGGGCTCTCAAATTGACGCATGAGCTTATCAAATTTGACTCAAATGAAAGTGGTGAGTTAGATGTGAGTTAAGTTGGTTGTGAGGCCGACATAGGAAGTTAGACTACAACCCAACAACATGGGAATAAAAGAATATGTCGTAGAAAGAGGCAGAGAGAATTGCTTTAACGATGGTAGCGCAAAAAGGGAGCAACCCTTTAGCTGTTGTGCGTGCGACACAAGAGCAGAAACTATTCATCATCATGAAGCAAGGCTAGACTCACTTGTGACTTCCTCCGTATGGACGGTTCGTAGGGTTTTAACATTTTTCTCAATTTTATTAATATTTGAATTTGTTCTTGACATTGACAGCGTTGTATGAACATATTGATGTGTTAGTTTATTTAAACTATTTTGCATGTGTTAGTAATCCTTGCTTTACAACTTGTTCGGTTGATAACAAAATCTAGTAGTTTGTTGGGTGACATAGAGTAGGTTGATTCACACTAGTAAATAGGGTAATTGAAATATAAAAGATCTTTTGACAAAGAGCTATTTTTTATTATCACCTAAATTAACCGAATTTCCAGCACCATGTCTATGTGGTGTCCAGTTAATTGATAATTGAGTTTTGTGTGAAGCCTAGAACCTCAAATCCGGAGGAAGTTGTGTTTTCCTTAAATTGTATTTAAAATCAACCTTTCAAATATCGCTTGACATTGTTTGTCCATCTTAGTTAATTAAATTAATATTAAAAATCAAACAAACTTTGTAATACTGACCGCATGCTTCTCGTGGATACGATACTCTACTTTAACTTTTTAGTTTAATTGGGTTTTTGAATGACTAAAACGACAGACATCATCCATCTGTTTCTTACCTTTTCTCAACCTTATTTTAATTATAGTTATTTATTTATCTAGGGTCGCTTGTTGAACCGAACCTTGTCAGTTCACTCGCTTAAAGACATATTCGCTTATTTACTCATTCTCGCTTATTTACCAAGTGAGTTTTTCATAACCCATTTTCCGCTTTTATATTTTGGGGTGTAACACGTTCAAAGTTTCTTTATCATTAGTTTTTATGATTATTATTTCAAACCGATTCACAATAATGTCGCGCATGTTAATATTATTCTTTCATATCGTTTATGGTTATCATACGTGCATTATGTGCAATGTGTTTATCGCTTTATGGATGGAACATCAAACATCAAAGTGGGAGGGTCCGATGGGACGTACATGTGCCGCCTATACTATGTCCCGGTTGGACAAAATGGTGGTTATCATTCCCCTAGGTTGGGGTGTTATTTCATACTTATTATCATTTACGTTATGGTTGAATTTGTTACATGTGACAAGTAAACCAAGCAAGGTTTCGTATTATATTTATCAAAACTTATGAAAGCTCACCAACATGTGTTGTTGGCAAAATATATTATTTTTAAACGTGTTGTAGGTTGATACGTTGAAAATCCAGGACAAGAAAATTAGTTATATAACTTAGGATTATTTCAATGAATAATATTTGTTTCATTTAGATATAATGTTGTTTGTCTCATTATCAAACTATATGTGTACTTGCGAAATTATGGAATAAAATAAATATATTGTCAATATTAATAGTGTTACAAGCTTATGAGTGATATGTACGTTGCACACGGACGTATTCCGCTTAAAGTCGGGGTGTTACATTGGGTCGATTGATTATCACAAAACAAATGTGGCGGTTTATCTTGGAAAACAGCTAGTTCTTTCAAAAGCCATCGCATCCATAAATTTCGTTTACAACAGTCTCCATAGCTCGGTATTCGGTTTCGGCCAATGACCGAGAGACGACTGTTTTTTCTTGGATTTCCAAGAGATGGGCGTCTCCCAAGAATAATATGTAACACATTCATGATCGCCTAGTATATAAAAAATCAAGCCAATCCGAGTCGCAACAGGTGATGAGACTCGTTCCTCCTTCCTTTGGTAGCATCCATTGACCAGGAGTGGCCTTGATATATCTTAAAACTCGGTACGTGACTACTATATGACTTTCATGGGTCTCCAACAAATTGACTTAAAATGTTTATGGTGAAAGCCACATCGGGTCGTGTCACAAAACAAACCACGGCCTAGGCGTGTGACTCATATGTTGGATTTAAAATATAATATTTACATATACAAAAGACGACATTTAAAAGTTTCTCGTTTGATGTTAGAAGATTACTTGTTTTATGTTTACAAAACCACCATTAACATTATATTTAATTTAACAAAAAGATCCAAGCCATCGGATATCTTGAGCACTTCGCTACTCCAAGCGCTAACCTTGATCACCTGCAAAATGTAAGAAAATACGTCAGCAACGAAAGCTGGTGAATATGCTGACGCTAAAAATATTTTATTTACTTGATCACCCCTCGAGACTACGTAGGTCTCGGCCCATAGATGCTTAGGAATAACCAAGTTAAAACAACACAATTCATAAACTCAAGTCTCTACACTCGGTTCCCCCAGCAAACACCGCAGCATTCGACTAGTTGAGTGCCTATAAGTATACACAGGGTCATACTCCACGCAGGCGAGCGTAATTGTGACCAGGTGTGATGTGCCCATCACAAATGTACGGATCCAGAGAAACGTACACGATAGCCTGAGGCCAGTGTTTATACTCTTGTTTATAATGTTTTAGAGACACTTAGTCTCATGTAAAGTTTTTCAAATAACACGTTGACCCGTTTGAAATCAAGTTTGTAAAAGTTGGGGGCGTATTCACCTTTTTCAATTTGGATCGGCTTCAAACACCGTCCGGGGGTCTTTCCCGATGCTATCTCGCACCAATAGTACGAGTATAACTATTTGTTAGTCGGATATACACTCCGGCTTAAGACATTTTGTCTTATTTTATAAACTTTACCTCAATGAACCTTTAGTTCAAAATCTCTTTTACTTTAAAACCTTTAGTTAAAAAGTAATATTATAAACCTTTATTTTATTTATAAAAACCCTACGTTTCTTTTTCTCTAAGAAACGTTTTCTTTTCTCTTCATTATTATTTAAGAATAGTTATTATTACTTAAATAATATTTTCATAATAAAGAATATATATATATACACATACTTACACACATATATACATATTTATAATTATTCATAATTCTATCTTTTATTCTTTCTTTGTTATATTTTCTTTTATTTTATCGAGGTATCGAGTATAACCTCGACTTAAGGTTTAAGCCTTTATAATATTTTATTATTATTTTGTTCGGCTTATAAACCCTAATTACTTGAGCAGCACTTCAACACCGTTTCGCCTTCTTGATCAACTTCTTTTCGCCACTCTTTTCCTTGGCATGCGAATCGATGAACACCAATACTTCACCACATGTCGACACGCTTTAAGAGGATAGTTATCATGATGTCGGGGATGGCAAACTTCTTCTGGGTTCATACGTCAATGGAATGTGGTACGAACAATCGAGGAAACGAACACGAAAATTGAGGAATTGGGGCACGCTTTTCGAGGAAATTCTAGAGAGAGTGTGTAATCTAGAGAGAGATGAGAGCTGATGATTGGTGTGAGAAATGCATGGGCTCATGTCCAATATTTATAGGCAAATCTGGGAGGGCATCGCGATACGCGATGGCCTCCTTGGTCACCCGTCTCGTATTGCGACGTAGGTCACGCCAGTCACCATATAGGTGTGCCATGTGGCGCCACTTGGCAGACGGTGTGCCACGTGTCTACACATGGCGGACGACGTGCCACGTGTGGCCACGTGTCGGGACACGCGTCAGGTGGTGTGCCACGTGGCACGCCACGTGCCTTGTTTTTCAGACAACCCATCGCGATACGCGATGGGTCTCTCTTCTGATCCATCGCGTATCGCGACGGGTCAGGGAATCAAAATTTTTATTTTTAACCCTAAGGTTTGAAATTTGACAATTTTGGTCCTTTGACTTTGGAAACTTGACATTTTGAACTTGAAATTTTCATGATGTTACAGGTCGGGTGGCTTGGAAGTAAAGGAGTCGTCCAATTAGCCTCCTGTATTGATTAAAATTGACTTTTGTCTTTTTGTCACATTTATCAAATTTTATGTTTTGTTCCATTGGAAACGGGCTCGGGCGATAACCCGTCATTCCCGTGTCTTGAAGAATTTCCAAGACGTATTTTAGTTGGCTTAGTACTAATCCCTTGTTGGTATGGGCTACTTCGATACCTAAGAAAAACATTAAGGTACCTAGATCTTTCATGCTAACTTTTGGTCAAGAAAAGTCTTGAATTTTTGTATCGTATTTAGGTCGTTACCAACCATTATGACGTCGTCACCATAGATAAGACAGCAATGAACACACTCGGTGTT
Organism: Bidens hawaiensis; assembly: GCF_021521415.1. Classification (NCBI taxonomy): domain Eukaryota; kingdom Viridiplantae; phylum Streptophyta; class Magnoliopsida; order Asterales; family Asteraceae; genus Bidens; species Bidens hawaiensis. The sequence continues at coordinate 79,570 of NW_027493147.1, read as the reverse complement.
TTGAAAAGAAACAACGAGGGGTCGGCTTTAGTTTGTTTAAAGCCTATTTCAAGCAGGGAATTAGTAAATATTTTGTTCCAATTTCTCAATGCCTTTTTAAGTCCATATAGTGATATCTAGAGCTTGCAAACTCTATTGTCGTCATGCTTCCCAAATCCTTGAGGAATTTTCATGTAAACATCCTCATAAAGATCTCCGTGTAGGAAAGTGTTATTAACGTCGAGTTGTTGAATATGCCATCCTTCCTTCACGGAAACAACCAACAAGCTTCGAACAATAACCAATTTTGCTACTGGTGCAAAGGTTATGGTAATATATCTCTTATGTTTGTGTGAATCCTTTTGCCACGAGGCATTCTTTGAATCTTTCAATGTCATCGTTTGGTTTATTCTTTATATTGTACACCCATTTAGAAGCCATAACATGTTTCCCTATTGGTAATTCCTCGAGAGTCTAAGTTATGGTTGCCAAGAAAGCTTTATAATTAGTAGAAATTATCATAAGAAATATAATGTACTCAAGGATGTACCGTTGAGGACCCTTGATTGGAGCTGGATTGCGTGTGGTCTATAGATGGGGGTTAATTGAGGTTCATAATTGCGAGATGATTGGGTTGAGATTTGTTTCTCCTTTCTTTTGGTGGTTCTGCATTCATGGACCTGAGCTTACTGTTGGGTTCGTAGGTCTTATTGGCCCGGTTTATTATTTGAAGTCCAAAGGGCCGACGGGTGTAGGGTGGCCAGACCGAAGCCCGGCCCGGTTTAGATATCTTGTTTAATAAGTTATAAACCCTTGTTCATTCTCTATATAAACCACGCTATGTACTTGTAATTATTTGTCACTTAATAAAGAATATCTAGTTGCCACCCGTGGACATAGGTCAGTTTAGACCAAACCATGATAAATCCTCGTGTCCATTTATTGATTTCGTGTTTGTGTTCGGTTAGTGTGTGCGTTTAATCCTAACAAGTGGTATCTAGAGCTTAGGTTTGGATTACACAAAGAACACTAAAACCAGCCGAGTCGCCATTAAACCATCCCGCCGCCGCCACTCTACTGTGCTAGCGTTTCACCGCTGCTATGGTTTTTCAATTGTCGTTAGGGTATACATCGTCGCTGTTTTGCCGCCACTAAACCCAGCCCGACGATCGCGACTAGGGTTTAGTCAACCACCGTACACCACCAGTAACCACCAATAATTATTTGCGCCGTCTATCCGTTCATTTTCGATAGTCAATCACCGACCAAAGAAGATCAGAGCGTGTGGTGATAGTGTGGTCAAGGTGTTATAGTTTAGAAGAGGAAGGTTGAGCAAGTTCCGATTTGGGTTGCCGGTAGTATTTGAGCAGAAGAAGAAAGCGAATTGTGGTAAGACTTTGGAAATTATTGTTTTTTCTTTTCTGGAGAAGCACGTCACCAGACTCCAAGTCCCAAACCAAGAATTAAATTTTTTTAGATTTGGACCAGACCTTCAATTTTGGGCTAGTAGATCTAGCTTGTTTTTTCTTTTGGTTGGACCATGGGTTAGGGCTAGTGGATCTAGATTTTTGTCCCAAGAAAGTAGAAACTAGATCATTTTGTTCAACAAGTTCCAGTTTCTTTTAAGTGATATCCTTTTAAGCAAAGATCGAGTCAAGAACGAGCCAATCAAGATACTATTGTTTGTTGAAGAACAATCGTCAATCAGAAGAAATTGTTAAGAAGCCAGGACCAGTGTCAACCGCATTTTCAGGTTTTATCGTTTCAGTTTAAAGTTTCATTTTTCTGATTTTTAGTTTGTTATTCCGCTGCGTTTAAATAGGTTGATCATTTAACAGAGTTCAGTAGAACATCCGTTAAGCTCAGGACCGTGCCATTGTTGTGTCTGTATATGTTTTTAGCCAGTTTTTCGTTTAGTCATTGTTATGGAAGAAGACAGAAAGGTTTCAATACAGAAGTTTGACGGACAGAAGTTTGGTTGGTGGAAGATGCAAATTGAGACAATACTTTATCAGAAAGACTTGGATGTAGTGCTTGATGATGAAAACAAGAAAAGTTGTCAGAGGCAGAATGGAAGAAGTTAGACAAGAAAGCTAGGGCTTGTATTACACTGTCGTTGTCGGAAGATGTGGCGTTTAACATTATGAAAGAAACCACAGCTCGTGGTATGATGGAGGCACTATCCAACATGTATGAGAAGCCTTCGGCAGCAAAAAAGGTCTATCTTATCCGAGAGCTAGTGACAACAAGAATGAAAGATGGTGGATCAGTTACGACGCATATTAATAATCTTAATTTGAACCTCTCCTGCTTAGTGTCAGTCGGCATTAAGTTCGATGATGAAGTTCAAGGTCTTTTGTTATTATCCTTTTTGCCCGACAGTTGGTCGCAAACAGTGACTGCGGTTTGTAGTTCGTTTACAAAAATTACTTTTGATGGGATTCGGGATTTGATTCTTGGAGAAAATTCAAGACGCAGAAGTTCAGTTGAATCAGCAAGTGATATATTAGTAACAGAAGGCAGAGGTAGGGGAAACAACGAGGCAGTGGGAGCAGGAAGAGGAGTTAGACTAGGACTCGTGAAGATATTGAATGTTGGGGTTGTAAAGAGAAGAGACACTTCAGGAATCAGTTTCCGAATGGTAAGAAAGAAGTGAACGTTACAGAAGACGACATAGATGACGGGGTCAGTAGTGATGAGTTTTTAGCTCTTAGTGTTGAGAGTAACGTTGATTCTTGGGTGATGGATTCCGGTGCATCGTTTCATGCCACTCACTGTAGTGAAACGATGAAGAATCTAAAGTTTATGGATTTTGAAAAGGTTTGACTAGAGAACGATGATATTCTAGAGGTTACGGGTATGGGAGATGTTGATTTGATAACTTCAACCGGTATTTCTTGGACTTTGAAAAACGTAAGGGTTATTCCAAGTTTGAAGAAACGTTTGATTTAAGTTGGGTAGTTGGATGACCAGGGTTGCGATGTTAAGTTCGGGAATGGGCAGTGGAAAGTAGTCAAAGGGAATCTCGTGGTTGCTTGTGCCAAGAAAATAGGTTCGTTGTATATAGTCAATATGTCACCGAAAGGAGTTGATCCAGTTTTAGTGAAAGACAAAATCCAATTCACAGAATCTCATGGGCGGAAGAAAGTTCGTTTTGCAAGTAACAAACCCAGAGCCAAAGTGAAGATTTAGGATGAACGAGCTAGAAAGGTTAAATCAGTCGGAGGACATTGAGACAGTGGGAGCACAGGTCGTGTTTCAGTTACAGTTCCAGGTCGACAGTGGATTAAGAAAACCAGTATTCCAGCTGTAAAAATCTCTCCAGTGGATTACTTGCTGAATATGGAGAGTGTTTGTTCTCGGGATATCTAAGGATCTGGCAGTTCGTTACAGTGGGAGCCAGTAGGGAGAGAGAACGATTCAGGGGAAGTTTTAGCCGTGACTGACGTGTTGGAGCACCGGGGAGCTTCAACGGGCCTTCAGGTTAATTAATGAGAAGGTGGTGTGCAACTAGAAGATGGTTAATGTTTAGATTACAGAAGTACAATCAGGAGTGCAGACGAGAGTGCTCAAGGCCTCCGAGTGGGAGATTGTTGGGTTCGTAGGCCTTGTTGGCCCGGTTTTGTCACACCCCAACCTACGGAGGAAATGTCGGGGGCGCGAACTGATTGTCACAGCTCTCAAGGTACTATCAGGCAATATTTAAATGACAATATCTATTAATTTAATTCAATTTTCAAATAAATCAAATATAAAATACAACTCATTAAACAAACAATAAACACGAATTTAATTCTTGATTTTATCTTTTCTAACATAATTCTTCACTAAATCTTCACAAAGTCTTGCAACTAATTCAAGCGATAACCTGCATATGCGTATAAAATAGAATTTTGTCAACAACACATGTTGAGTGAGCAACACACCAGTTTAGTTGTACATATAGTATATATAATAAAATATGTAGCTGCAACAAGTCATATGAGAATAAAAAAATAACCAAATGAGCAAGTATAACTGAGATGTCGAGATGCACAAAGGCTAACGACTGGCGTATGATCATACTATTCTGAGATTACGTTGGACCTCTCCGAATGCGGTTCACATAAAGCATGTAAGCACATAAACAAGTAAGGTATAAGTTGTTAACACATAAGACAATAGTTGCAGTTTTGTGTATAAGTATATATGAGAAAGTATATTTACGCATATGTCCCCAAAACGTGGAAAACAAGTAAAATAGGGGAATGTGGTACTCACCTCGATAATTAAGCAAAGCGGAAAAGAATACGACAATATACGATAAATCCGCTCTTCGGGAATTACCGACAGAAATCCTAAGTAACAACAGTTGAGGAAAATAAGTATGGACTGAGTAACGAAACTAGAATTAGATAGAGGTTCGGGATTTAATGATCGGGTGCGTTCTTACGAAAATTAAGTATTACATTAATTTATTATCAATTTTTTTATCACTTTATTTATCAATAGATAAATAGTCTAAATACGAAATTAAGGCCATAAAAAGGCGTTACAATACGTAAAGAAAAAGACAAAATAAATTAAGATGGGTAAAGGGAACGACAAAGGTCTTCAATATCGTTGAGTAGCTTAATTGGCGTGACTTGAGGCACCATGATGAGTTGAAGGAGTAGGAGTAGTTGAGGTAGATTGATTCGGGATTTCTTGGAAAGCTGGAGCTTGGACGGTTTGCAAGAGAGTTGTTTGGTGGAAATATGTCTGGTAAACTTGAGCTTGTAGTTGCGAGGTTTGGTAGTGTTGGGTTAAGTAAGGTTTTCCTTGATTGATGGGAGGAGCTTGAGGGACATGAGGTTGATAGGTTTGAGCTTGGTAATCATGGGTCGATTAGTATGGTGTAGTCGTGGATCGTGCTTGATGAGCATGGGTAAGTTGAGGGAACGCATTACGAAGGTGATCTGGGTTTCCAAAATGGTAGCAAGCACGGGTATTAGGAACACCAGGTTGAGCATGAGGGGTAGGTTGTTGCGGGACAGCTTGTGCAGTAGGCGGGACACAACAGGTGTTAGCAAGATGGCCATAACGGTTACATTGGATGTAGCGACGATAAAGAGATTTAACCGAGTGATGATGATCAAAAATGGAGCATGACGGAAAAAGGACCGAGGTAAGGTTTCTTGTTTGAGGAGACTTGCGGGTGGGTAGGTTTTGTTGCAGCAAGGTTCTTAAGTTTCTTGTTGTGAGGATGAGTGGAGGTAAATGGTTTGAAGCCACCAGCAGAGGAATTAGTGGGAACAGTTGAATCGGATGCATTGATGTCCTGAATTCGGGTCACTATCCGATGGATCGTAGCAACTATCTCTTTGGCGATACAGGCAGCCATACAGTGGTTGTGAGAATCAAACGATTGACGTCGAGGATGATGGTGGTTTCTTGAATGAGACATTTTATGAGGACCAAAAATGAGGGTTTATAAGATGAGGGATAAACTGGGGAATCATAAGAATAGTAAAATGTTTAATTATGTGAAAATAATATTGTTTTCTTAATAAGTGAGGAATTACGTCATGAGGATTAAAAGTAAAAGTTTATAAGATGAGGGGGTACATTGCGTAAAATATTGCTAAAAAATGAATTAATTTTATTATTTTATTTTTTTTTGAGTTGTTTTAAATAAAATATTAAAAAATTCAATATCCTTTGAAAGTATGGTTCTGCAACCAGTTGTCTTTGAAAAGATAAATTGTGTTGGGTGAACATATTTATAAATTATTAGAATTGAAATTGTGTAAATCCAAAAATCGAGTAAAGATTTATTATAATGTACGATTGAGAAAGGTAAAGTATGTTTAGATAAAAGTGACAAAAACATCTTCTTTAATAAACTTAGTTATGAATAACTTGATTAATTTAAATCTGTAAAAATTTGAATAATTGAAGTTGATTGAACTGAAATATTCTGATTAGGTCGCAAAGTAGGGTTTAATAGAGTAAGTTTTGGAAATTTTGAGCTTGATGAATATGATTCAGTCGAGAACACACATGGCGTAGGTGATTAGGATTTTCATAGTCGTGGCATGTATTAACAAGATAATCAAATGATTACTTTAGGTACAAAACGATATGAGGATTGAATTGAACAGTAAGTGAAGAATATCGAGTGAATTTTGACGTAAAGTTTCTTATTTGAGACGCTAAGATTTTGTTGAGACTGACTGTTAACTTGATTGACAGCATATAGTTGATGTTTAGACTTACGGTTGTTGTTGTTGTTATGAGATTGAGTAGCAGTAAATGAATTGAATTTATTGGAGAAGAAGTTAATGAACACTATTGAATTGATTGTATTTATGTTTTAGAAATTGAGTTTATATATTAGAGATTGCAGGATTTATCTCCTTGACTAAACATGTAACCATGAGGCGGTTATAGAAAATAAATGATTGGTGTTGTTTTATGTTAAGAAAACATTCTATGATTAATAAAGATGTGATTTGATGAGAAGATTGTATAATTGTGTAGATTTCATATGAGTTATTGTGTAAAACAAAACTTAAATATGTTATGCTGATGTTTATTTATACCTTAAGGATAAGTTAGAATCCAAATTGAAATTAATTTGATGAGTTAATGAGTTTCATCAAAGTTTGACATGTTTTAACAAACTAACATTTTGAGGTTGAATACTAGGAATATGATTAATAGTTTATGTATATGATGTCATGAGTATTAAATTGTATTATATTATTTAAATTAATTAAGTTATTGACATTATAATAATGTGATAAGATGAATAGGTGAAAACCGATTTTAATGAGTGTACATTGTTTTGGTTAGCTCGTGATAACCGAGTCTTGATGAATGAAGGGTCTGTATCCGATCAGGAGAATAAAAATGTTTTGAGTGTATGAGTAGATCGAATCAATAGATCTTGAAAAAAAATGATTTAGTAAATAAGGAATTGAATAGTTTAATAATAGAATAATTGAATAGTTAAATCAAATAATAAATTGGTTCGTATAAAATCAAACAAATAAAACAATTAACGAAGGTTCTTCGAGGTGTTGGGTTTCCCATGAGCTTTCCATGGCATTTTGTTTCCCCAACTTATTAGCATACCAAAACCAAAACAAATGTGTTAGTCGGCCTCCCATGAACATTACATGGCAATTTGAATGACCCAACTTAATTAACGAATCAACGAATCAATTGAGTTTGTCGGCCCATGAGCGTTACATGGAGATTTGACTAACCAAACTAAATAACGAATAAATGAACTCAAGCACAAGTAGTTGAAACATCTTGTATATCACCACGGATGATAATGTTTCAATAAAATATCGCAAATATAACAAATAGTGCAAATGTACAGTTGGCGTGTCCATGGCGTCCCATGGGTTTTACACCCGACTAGACATTTTAAAAACAATAAAACACAATAAAGGGTGTAACCGTTTAGCCGGTTACATTAAACGCTTAAAGTGTCGGTCGCATGAAAATTTCCACTATGGCGGGTAATCTTGTAACACTCCCTAGTTTTAAGTGAAAACAAGCAAAAACAAAGCTAGGAAATTCACAAGGAAATTTCCGAAAATAAAAGACAATCCAATAACATTTAATATAAATATTATAAAATTGAGGCATAGCCTCGAAGTTATAAAAAAATTTTGAGAATGAGACATAGTCTCGGAGTAATAAAACATTTTGAAAGTGAAGCATAGCTTCGGAATTGTGTGTGTGTGCATAACAATACAATAATAAATAATCATTAGATAATTATCTAAGGAAGCTGTAAACAATTAATTTTTGAACACATAAGGCAAACAGATAAGCATGTATATGGCTCCTAAACATGTATCTAAGGCAATTTCTAACGACCTATCTTAAACCTTCGGCTTTGATACCAATCTGTCACACCCCAACCTACGGCGGAAATCTCGGGGCGCGAACTGATTGTCACAGCTCTCAATGTACTATCATGCAATATTTAAATGACAATATCTATTAATTTAATTCAATTCTCAAATAAATCAAAAATAAAATACAACTCATTAAACAAACAATAAACACGAATTTAATTCTTGATTTTATCTTTTCTAACATAATTCTTCACTAAATCTTCACAAAGTCTTGCAACTAATTCAAGCGATAACCTACATATGCGTATAAAATAGAATTTTGTCAACAACACATGTTGAGTGAGTAACACACCAGTTTAGTTGTACATATAGTATATATAATAAAATACGTAACTGCAAGTCATATGAGAATAACAAAATAACCAGATGAGCAAGTATAACTGAGATGTCGAGATGCACAAAGGCTAACGACTGGCGTATGATCATACTATTCTGAGATTATGTTGGACCTCTCCGAATGCGGTTCACGTAAAGCATGTAAGCACATAAACAAGTAAGGTATAACTTGTTAACACATAAGACAATAGTTGCAGTTTTGTGCATAAGTATATATGAGAAAGTATATTTACACATATGTCCCCAAAACGTGGAAAACAAGTAAAATAGGGGAATGTGGTACTCACCTCAATAATTAAGCAAAGCGGAAAAGAATACGACAATATACGATAAATCCGCTCTTCGGGAATTACCGACAGAAATCCTAAGTAACAACAGTTGAGAAAAATAAGTATGGACTGAGTAACGAAACTAGAATTAGATAGAGGTTCGGGATTTAATGATCGGGTGCGTTCTTGCGAAAATTAAGTATTACATTAATTTATTATCAATTTTTTTATCACTTTATTTATCAATAGCATAATTTAATTATATAAAATTATAATTATAAGTAAAATAATAAATATTTATAAATTTTAAAAGCATTATATAAAAGATATCTTCTTTAAATGATTATTCCTAACTAAAAAAATACATATAATAAAGATTTCTTTAAATACATAATGTAAATTATAGATAAAAAAATAATATTTATATAAACGTTGATACTTAAAATATATTTCTAATACGCGATATTATATATATATATATATATATATATATATTAAATTAAAAACCTTTTTAAATATTAAAACCTTTAACAATTTTATTACTTAAAACGCAATCACATATGTAGATATATATATATACAAATACATATGGATATATACGCAGTTTATCATAAGTTCGTAAAAAGTATTAGTTAACGTGTCGTTTTAAAAAAATAATGATTAACTATGATTTGATAACATTAATAACATTAATAGTGATTTAATAGGATTATCTAACAAATAACAAAATTGTTTTCCAAAACTAAAACATGCAAAACGCGGCTGCCAAGACTCGAACTCGCGCAGCAAGCCAACTGCACTAGCGTGTTACGTGTTTAAAACATGAGACAGATAGAACTTAAAAAAAAACGCAGACACGAAACTGATTATATGAACCCTAGATTGATCAATTGATTAATCTGTTTGTTTTAGTTAAATTAACCATAGGGCTATTAATTCTAGATCAATGACGAACTGAATGCACTAATCAGTTACCTGATATGATGTTTCGTCGATGGTTAACCCGATGGTGGCAGTGACGGCTCAAAACGAAACAAGAACACCAATCAGACGACGAAGGTATTATAATTAGATATAGGGGATCAATAGGCGATGGTGTGAGAATGGTACAAATGCGTTTAATTGGATTTTGGTGGTCATTACATAGTATGATTATGAACGGGTTAAAGTCGGCTAACTATATTTAGGAAAGACGAATATAATTTGATTGATTAACAAAATTACGAGTGTCGGTTGGCCGTAGATGGTAAGTAGAATCATAAACACGATTTTAATTTTGATTAACTGCTAAGATTAAGGTGCAAGAAATTAGTTTGGGTAAATGGGTCGCGGGTTCGGGTTAATGGGTAATGGGTTAAAGGATCAGAATTATAATAGAATATTATATATTGTATTTACATTTTAGTCCCTGGAGGTTGAGGGTGGATATAAAATGAGGTTATAGTTTTTGTTTAGGGTTAAAATTGACATATCTTTAAAGTTGTAAACATATATTAAATAAATAACTAGAAATAATATTATAAAAAAATTTATTTACTCGATAAATGTGATAAAATTTCCCGAACATAAAATCGAGTCGGGCCGAGACTACTAAATATAAATTTGGAAAATCTGAGTTGTTACAGGTTTATTATAAGTCCAAAGGGCAGAAGGGTGTAGGGTGGCCAGACCGAAGCCCAGCTCGGTTTAGATATCTTGTTTAATAAGTTATAAACCCTTGTTCAGTCTATATATAAACCACGCTATGTACTTGTATTTATTTGTCACTCAATAAAAAATATCTAGTTGCCACCCGTGGACATAAGTCAGTTTAGACCGAACCACGTTAAATCCTCTTGTCCGTTTATTGCTTTCGTGTTTGTGTTCGGTTCGTGTGTGCATTTAACCCTAACAATTGGTTCGCAAATCATTTTTGGGCTGGATATTATATTTTGGGTATTGGAGGTTGGCCTTGAAGCATGATCATGAGTCTTTGGGCTTGAAACTTGATCATGAGTCTTTGGGCTGGTGGAGTTTGGTTAATGGGTATTAAAATTCGTAGCTGATCCTTGGTGTTGGGCCTGTTGGCTTGGGTGTATGACTTGGTTAAGTTCATGCCCACTAAACCCATCGGACACATGGTCATCGGATTCAAGAACAGACTAATTAGGTAGTGTTTGGTATAAGGGAATGGAAGGTGGAATGAAATGGGTCATTTCAAAAAGAATAAATGTTTGGTTGTCATGTTGTAATGGAATGAACCATTCCATAATGAATGAAATTCCTTCCAAATATAGGATTTTCATTCTTTAATAAGTAGGTGTTTTTTTTCTCATTCCTTCAAGTAATGGAATCAACTACAACAACAACAATAATAATAAAATATTATAATTATTATCATACTAAAATTATTATTATATTATAATCGTTATTACATTATCAGGTTGTTATATTATTGTTATTAATTTTATTATATTATCATTATTTATATTAGAGTTATTATCAACATTATTAAAATTATTTGACAAGTCAACACTTCATAACACGCATTAATGATTCAACATTTTTCAGATTATTTTTATTCAGAACATAAAAGGAGTTAATACGAATGTTCATATTATTAATACTATTTATTATTGTTGCTAGTGGTGGTGGTAAAGGGATGATCATTACATTCCTACATGGTAACCAAACATGACAACGAAATAGTAATGGTCTATTTTATTCTTTTGTTCATTTCGTTCTCTTATCAATTTCATTACCTCATACCAAACATACTCTTAATATCAGGTGTGTGTGGTTGACTCATAATTTCCTCATTTGACACATTCTGTTGTTTAAGTTACATGTTGAATTTCTTCATCCCCATCATTTTTTATGAACAAAGATTTCTTCATCCTCAACCTTTTTATTTTTAAAACGGAAAAAAATTTCTATGAATCTGACATCTCTAGAGACTATAATTTTGTTACGTTTGGCATCATATATTTCATACCCCTTTATGTCACGCGGGTAGTCTAAAAAAAGTTCCCGATTTACCCCTTTCTTCAAATTTATCGCCTCTAGTTTTTGTGCTCTTAAAATATGCAAGACAACCGAAACCCACATATGTTCATACTCAGGTTTTTGGTTATATAAAATTTCATAAGGGGGTTTTGTTTTTAATGACCTCTAATGATAAACATTTTATTATATATATGGCGGTCAATATGCATTCACCCCATAAACTTGTGGGTAGGTTGGAGTGTTGGACTCGAAACGTAAGGCTCGTGCAATTTCTAAAAGATGTCATTGTTTTCATTCCACTACGCCATTTTGTTATGGTGTATGTACACGTGGTTTCCAAAACGATTCCTTCTTTGGGATAAAACTCAAGTATGTGATTCCCCCCATTGTGACATCGGATTTTCTTTATGATTTTCTCAAATTAAACCTGGACAGAATTACAGAAATTGTCCTTTATGTTTGTATCAGATTTCACTCAACGTCCTTTATTTTCAAAATTGATGTGTTTTGTCCTTTACGTTTAAAAATCTTGCACGTTATGTCCTTTGACCCTAACTCAATTAATTGTTGTCGTTAGATCAAGTCATGTGTACACCATGTCACATCATAATACATAAATATTTTTTTAATAAAACATATTCCCATCCCCACCGTGCCTCTCTTTCTCTCCATCATCACCAGTCCTCCGAGCCACCATCTTTGAAGAATCGTCAAATCATTGGTATCATATTCCTAAACCTAAATTTTTCTACAAACTAGAAACGTGAATCATAATGGCTATGAACAATAGAATTCAATTGAGGAATTAGGAATCCAGGAGTACAAGGAGTCCACGATTCCAACGGAATGGACGAGGCGGATTCGGTGGCACCAAATAGGATTTTGGCTTAAAATAGGTCAGAACCATCGGCCTTGACGGAAATAGCATATGGTGGTTTTGGTTAATGTTTTAAGGGTATGATTTTGGCCCATTGTACATCAGTGGCGTCATTCTCATCACTAATTAACACTAGGTGGTTACGGTTTATTGTGGTGGTTAGGGTAAAGTTGCAGTGGTGGTGGCAGGAAGGAGAGAGAGAGAGAGTATTTTATAATTGTATAAGTTTTTTATTATCAAATTTTTTTAATTAAATAAGTAAAACCTGTATATGACCTAACTTAACAACAGATTTTAACTGAGTCAGGGTCAAAGGATATAACGTGAAAATTTTTAAATGTAAAAGGACAAAACACATTAATTTCGAAAATAAGAGACATTGAGTGAAATTTGGTATAATAGGACAGTTTCTGTAATTCTATCTTAAACTTGTATCATATTATAAAAATCAACAAGGCAAGTACTTTTTGAGGCTTTATATTATGCCATCAATTAAGCAAGCCAATATGACTACTAAATAATATAAACAAGTAGACTGGAGGATATTATGCATAATATCTTTTAATATATTCCTTCCTTTGCCCAATCAATAAATTTCTTTAGATTTTTATTAGAGGAATTTCCTGACTGCACTCTCTTTTGCAAATTCAATGCATTTTCTTTGACTATGTGGTTGCTAAGCAAATGCTCCACTTTACCCTTAATTTCTCCTCGTGTGACAATACCTCTCTCATCTTTGTTCAAACCCACGCCAGTTTTCCAAATATCACATATGTATGTTTTGTTAAAAAATCTGATCAGCAAAATATGGCCAACATAAGAAAGAAACACCGTTGCTGACACCTTCCATTGTAGAGTTCCAACCACAATGAGTCATGAAGCAAGCCACTGACCGATGGTTTGGACCTCTTGTTGAGGTGCCCAGCTGATCACTTTCCCACGGGTGCCTATTCTCTCCATGTAATCACTTGAATACACATAGTTTATACTGTCGCTTGTTCCAGGTCTAACAACCCACAAGAATGGCATTTTGGTATCCTCAAGTCTTAGAGCCAGCTCTTCAAACTACACCTGCTCAAAAACTGTGAAGCTCCCGAATGCCACATAGATGACTGAACAGATTGGTTGTTGATTGAGCATGTTAGGCTAGTGGAGTCTTCGTGCCAGAAGTGGCCTACTTGCCTTGTGGATTTGTTGGTAGCTAAAAGTGGACCAATTGGCAACATCTTTGGAAATAGAGTGAACGTCCCAACCTCTAGCTCCATGGTTGAATTGCCAATTACATGGTCTGCTGCATCTGCTACTTCCTTGCCATAAATAACTACGCAATCAAAGAAAGTTTTGTTGGTGCGTGCGTTGCCAACACACGCCCATATAAATTCATCAGGGTTCATGAATGGCATGGATCATGAGAGCTTAATCATTTGATTCTTTAAAGGTACACCTGAAACGTAGGAAAGGTTCATTTCATAAATATTTATCTTGAGCATTCACAGTAAAGAAAATAAAAATAATATAAAATAAAATAAAAACAGAAGTATAAAAGCGTGCTTGGACAGACCAATTTTTCAAAACACCAAAACCTCCTCAAGTCTTTACCTTCCTAGGGATGTAAACAACATGAGCCGTGCTCGAGCTCCTCCTGGCACGTTTAATTTAGGAGAGCTCAAGTTCGAGCTTGGCTTGTTTATTTCTAGAGAATTGATCGAGGCTCGGCTAGTTTAGAGCTCTAGTTCTAAGGCTCGAGCTCGGCTCCTGATCAATTTTCAAGCTCGAGTTCAACGATTGAGCTCAGCTCGTTTATCATTTATTTATTGTTTTATTTTGTATTTATATAATATTTCTGGTATAGAAGTATAACTATATTTTTTTTATATATATAATATAATACATATTATACATTATTTTTATCATGATATATATACATATATTATTTATTATTTAATTTATATATCAATAAAACATATATAAAAAAGCTCGTAGGCTCGCGAGCCATTTGGCCTTTATATGTGAAGCTTGAGCTTGTTTAAGTTTGGCTCGATTCAAGTTTCTAACCAGTTGATCTCAAGTAGCCCACAAGAGGCTCCGCTCGTTACACTATAAAAGAGACCTAAAACACAAATAAACATTACCACATCATCGATTCGTCTCCACTTTTTATTTTGTTTTTAAACACTCATATCGTGTGTGAGAGAGAGAGAGAGAGAGTCGAACGACCCTTAAGTCAATAAAAACTTATCTCACCGCTGTTGTCTACAACTTCATCGTCCATCAGCTTCTGAACACTTATTATTGAGGCCAAAACTGCAGCCGAGCTGGGACAAAAGACTGCTAATCTAATACCCATCTTTTGAGCAACTCTTGAAACCCATCCCATGCAATTATGCACGTAATTTTGTCGTCATCGTTTTTGTTAATATCATTTATTTGCTCTTCTAGCTTGGTTGGCATGAGCTTGAACAAAGTTTTTATAAACTTCCCATGCTCATTCCTATCTTTGAACAAGCACTCATAACCTGTTTGTGAGTGAAATCTGTGTTCACAAACGTGACTTTGAGACCACTGTTGGTGAAGCACCTTGCTGCTTCCATAAGTGGAATCACATGGCCTTGTGCGGGATAAGGTATTACTAGAACATGAACATTTTTCATATTTGTTTTCACTTGGAAGTGTTTAGAAGTCGAATGCTGTGTACTTAAAACGCATGCCTCCTTTAAATTTCCATTATTATGGATATAAATAGTTGGGGTTTCAACTAGTCTGGCCCTTCTTATTATTTATTTGTTTATTTGCTTTTTTAAAGTTTTCATTTTTACTTTTTATCTAATAGCATGTAATATTTGATATTTTATTAAAATCTAAATACATAATTTGCTTTCTTTTTTTATTAATGTTTTGGTAAAAACTTCACAGAAATCCAAGATGTATAAAACAAAACGTACTATTGGAGTTGCAATATAAAAAAAGGCTATTTTAATCTTAAATGCAACTGCCTTTTGGAAAACTCATAAACTACTATAATTTGCAAATAGTTTGAAGATTAACCTATTTGCATAATCTAAACAAGAAGGAAAAAAAACACACAATAATATGCTTATATGTTTATTCATTTAATCGGGCTTGCAAGTGATCTAAATGACCGTTAAAAAAATTAAAAGAGCCGAAAAGGATAAGAAGCAAATTAATATACGTTTTAAACAGGTTGAAGAGCACAAAACTCTGACAATTATATGAGCCGGTTGCATGCAAAGGACAATGATTGATGAAGACCGATGAGTGGCTGTTGATCGGTTAATGGATAATGGAGCGGCTGTTGCAACCTATGGCATGTGCGCAGAAGACGGCTGATGCAATTTTGGATAACTGAATTTGGATAATTTAAACAGTAGCTCAAATTCAAATGGGTCTTATCCTTTATTCTACTCGGTTAAAAAGTTGGATTTGGTTTTGGAACTGAATTTTATTGGAAGTTGCAGCAATGATATTCCAAGATGATCAAAGGACAAACTAGATAAATATATTCAAAAGAAGTTACTATGTGTATCCAAATTTTACTAAGTATCTAAAAGCCAATTCGAAGAATAATGCAATAGGGATGAGTTAGCATACAATAATCGTTTAACGTGCACTATGTATAGTGGTGTACCCGGAAAATTTTCTTATAGGGGTCAGAATTTTTTTGGGTCTGTTGACTATCGATATAAATTTTTTTTTGACATTCGGGTCAAGTCAAATCGGTATATTCGGTATATATTTTACTTTTGTCTGATTCAGCCTTTCTGGTCATGTCTAATCGACTCAGTCATATAAAAAGAAATAATCAAACAAAACCATATTTGTATATATGTTAATTTATTTAATTTTTTTAGGGTCGGTGTCCACGAAGCCATAAAAGTTGAAGTGGATATATCTATGCAGTAAAAAATATTATTCAACTTATAAGATATTAAAAAATAAAAAACTATGGGTAAAAAATGTAAATTAAAACCAAAATAAAACATATAGTAAACTTCTCTACATATATTACGTTTTATTTAAATAAATCTTTTATTTAAATAAATCTAAATAAATTGGAGATTAATTCATAGCATAAATTTTTCGCTTAAACAATTCTTTTATTTTTGGTGAAAACATATTTATGGAAATGTAATCAAAACATATTATTCATCTTTTACTCAAATAGCTAATTATCTAAATATCTAACTATACTATTAAAACAATAGAGTTCTTGGACACATGGCCTCTTTTTATTGGTTCAACCATATTGTTTCCATATATAACAAACACTTATTTGATTTTCTTCAAAATTAAATAATTCAAAATGAAAATAAAATATCAAATCTTACTATATTTATTCACATTTAAATAATTCTAAATTCATATCAAATGTCAACTTATATTATATGGCCATTATACATATTTTTAAATCATAGTCAATACATTTACTATCTTATAATCATAGTTAATGCATTAACTATCTTTAAATGCATTTTATGACCAATAAATTAGAGAATCAGTTTTAATATGTTTGTTATGGATTTTTTTAACTTGCTTAATTAATTTATTTATAAACTAGGTTATTGACCCGTGTACGACACGGGTGGAAATATAGAAATCGTTAAGTACACACATATATAATTTCAAACGACAATTTTTTTTGAATTACTTGAAGTCTAATTTCGTTGCACGTAACGTTCTTCTAGTCAATATTCTAAAACAATTTTTTTTAATTACTTGAAGTCTAATTTCGTTGCACGTAACGTTCTTCTAGTTAATATTCTAAATTAAAAGCATGCATACTACACGGGTAAGGTAGACCCGCGTAGTACACGAACGGAAATATAAAAATTGTCAATTAAACACGTATGTTATATATTTGACTGGATTGTACATGTATTTGTAAGAACAATTTTTTTACTTAAATTTTTTGTTTTAGTAATTTATATTAAATTGGAGGGATACAAAGTTATGGCAATAATAATGATATGATTCTGGTAAGATAATGAAACGAAAAGAACATGAGAGAACGATAAACTTCAAATAACAATTCGTCAATAATAATCAACCAACAAAAAGGAATAAATCTGTGAGGTTTTTGAAGCCCAGCCAAGAGACAAATCTCAACAAAAGATAAAGATAAATCCCACAATTAACGATAGTTTTGAAACTTAAATATGAAATTGAAATAAACTGGAAAAAAAATGTTCAGGTCTTCACGTGTTGCTCATCCAGAATTTGCCACTAGGCCATAACCCGGATCTGGTTCCTCAGACGGGTCTCCAAACGGGTCAGTTACAATATTGTATATTAGTAACATATTGCAGACGCTAATATATAAACTGAAGCAACTGGCAAATCCTAAAGATCCAAACCATAAATTAATAAAGCAAAGCATGTAGATCCAACCCATAAATTAAAAAAGCTAAGTAAATTGGCACCGATTTAAGATTTATACTATCGTTTACAGTAATTCTCTAAACTTATTGTCAACCAGTTGCATTAAATATGAGTATAGATCTAATGTTGGCCTCAATAATTGCAATACTGAATTAAAATCTTGCATCATGCCTACAGAAAATAAAAATTAAAATTTGTAAAACCCAAACACATATCTTTTAGTCAATAAATAATAAACTTTTAGGAAGCTTTCAATTGACGTGAATCACACCTAAATAATAAAGTTTTCTATATCAATAATCAATAAATAAATAAGCTAAAGAATCAATCAAAATAAATAATATTTGATAATGGAATAAAACCTTAATCAGACCTAAATAATAAACTTTTTACATGTAATCAAGAATCAATAAACCAATAACATACATCAGAAAAACCAATAGTATACCTTCAAAACGCTACTTATGTAACATTCCATGGATTTACCAAAAGTACCCCTGCCCCGATAAATTGTTTAAAGTAAACTCATACTTATAAATCTAGCATTTCAATCGGATATATTGAACAACATTGGTGAGCAGGATACATGTGTGACATGTGAGTTTTACTTACTTTCACTCATGTTTGAGTTCTTGCCTAACGCCTGCCATTGAAGAACGCTTGCTTTTGGTTGGAAGACTAAATCAATTGTTGTGCGAGACCTCTAAACCACCATCAAACAAACATGTTTGCATCACTGTCTGTTCATCATCATTATCATTATCAAACCCATAACCTCACCAGGTGCTACACCTATTAACATTAGTAGTAAATTTAAAAATACTATTATAATAATTAAATAATGGAAACAAATTACAAAAACACTTATTACATACTTTATTATCATATCTACTGAGTTAGAATTAGAACATTATGCTTCACACAAAAAAGTATTATCAGTTTTAAGTCTAGGTAGAAACCAATAAACATTGAATCTTCATTTTACTTTATACCTGTGCCTAGACATTTTAATGTCATAATGACAAGTATTTTCTTCTTTGGATTATAAACAAAAACATCGTATCTTTGTAAATTTAAATAAAAAACACAAATAAAATATGTATGTTCTAATGGACTCGAACAATTCTAATTTGTTGCCCTACTTTCCCACTTTGTCACCAATTTCCTGGTTAAATCACCAAAGTGTTACTCATTACTTAATTAAAATACGATTGCAGGATATGGATCAATCCTTATTAGACAGTAAAACAATGTCATGATCTGAAAAAAATATAAACAAAGACACTTACTAAAACTATAAAATACCTTAGATGAGGAGCCTTTAGAGGGAGCCCACTGATTATCAGATTCTTAATCATCAAGTGCATCGTCAAGCAAGTCACAAACTTACAATCAGAGCAGTAGTAATCTACATGTTAAAACAATAAAGAGTTCAGAATCTTTAACACAAACAGTAACTAAAAAAGATCAAATTTTACCTTGATTTTTATCCATAGTTCAAACCAGTCATCTAGGCCATATATAATAATCTATAATTATGATCATATTCAACTCCACCAACTGGAATAACTCAAGAACACCCAAGTTATCATAATTCAAAGCATGATTTATGTGATCAAACTAATGAAATTGGAAAGAAGTTACTTCCAGTATTGGCATTAAATTCTTGTAGTCAAACTACTAATGAAATTGGAAATAAGTTACTTCCAGTATTGGCATTAAATTCTTGAGGTCAAACTACAATTCAAAGCAAACATGAAATTCAAAATTCTACACCATTAGGGTTTCAATTTCCTATTCTAATTTCGAATTATGGTTTATACAACGGATTAAATTAAACAAATCAAGCATATAACATTTAAAAAAGCAAAATGAATAAAATACTCATAGACTAAACAACTGTGAAAACAACAACAAAAGCTATACATCCCTTTAGATTCAAGTCCTAATTTCAAATCATTTTGCTCTAAATCAGTAATAGTGATGATAATTTCAAGCCCATATCAAAATCATTATTAAGAAAACTACTTTTTGCCAAATATGCTTTATATAAATATAGTAACCAAGCGGTTGACTTTATGCATAAAACAGTAGTAACAGGTTATAACGGGTTGAACTCAAAACTGAAAATTGTTATTTGTCATTGGCGGACACATAACTTGATGGTTGAAAATTTTTTTATTTATAATTAATTATCTATGTAACCAAATAGAGCAACATAAAACTAAAAAAAAAGTAACTATATTGAATCAAAGAAAATGCTTGTCACCTGCTGTACCTAAAGGCATGCCACTGAGATTATTTCTATGATAATCTTTACCAGAATAAAACTGATCAACGTGAGAGAGTTGACAACGAAAGACCTTAACATTTGATAATAGGAAAGTAGCATTGAAAAAGAGAATAAAAAAATTATACATTTTAATAAATTGAATCAAAACATAATACCATTTATATTTAAGAGTGGTGTTTTCATTGTTCATGTTGGTAAAATAAATACAATTTCTTGAAAAGGCAAGAACTAGGATGCAGAATTACACAAGGGTAAAAATAAAAGTTTACCAGATGAATTATTTACAGAAGATTTGTGCTAACAAAAATGTATTGAATATTTCATTTCATGGTCATCTAAATATTTCAAAAAAAAAAACTCTAATCCATAGTACATTCAAAAGCTAACCTATGTATGCCAGTCGATAAGAATACCACACATTTCCTGTATAATGTCATGCTACACAATAAGTGGATATAAATGTTGAAAGTAAATGATAATATGAAAAGTTTGACTTGATTGATTTATCAACAACTAAAATAATACCTCTTCCACGTGTAATTTATTAAATATTTCAGCTGCATATAAGGTGGACATTATGTCAAGAATAGCTTGATAATTTGCATCCTCTACGTTGTTACTAATATGTACAATGAAATGATTCTTTAAAAATATTAAACACTTTAAAGATATTAAACACCACGGATTGTGATATTGGTTTACAAAAAATTGAAGACGATATGTTAAAATAAAACTACTTAATAAGGGGGATTATATAATATGATTTAAAATAATAAAATTAGTTTACAAATAATAACCAAATATATATTACAAATAATTTAGGCAAGAATTTAAATTTTTAATGATGTCGGTTATCATATAATTCGTAACTGAATGTTTGACTTAACACTAATTTTTCGGTAAAGAATTAAAAAGGAATGTTTAATTTTGTCATTCATTTTAAAGAAAATTTAATATCTAGAAATAAAACAATTATTCATTCAATATCCGAATAAAACTTAAATTAAATTAACCAACATTCAAATAATTGATATTCAAAATCAAAAATTCCAAAAGTGTCAAATTACATATCTTAGCATATACCTATAAACGAAAAAATAATAACTGTTAACTTGCTATTGAGATATTACCAATTAACCAACAACATGAAACAAAATCGGAACGATGGATACCCAAATCATTATCAATCGTTAATGTTAATATACAAGCAATAAGTATATAAATCATATTACATACCTTGTCGAGGACATCCAACGATGGCTAATTGATGTAACTATGGCAGAAACTCATACTCCATACCCTGTTTGTTAAAATTACATTTATTAAACAAAAAAAATGATACAAATTAACTTGATATCGAGATATTTAGCAATGAAGAAAAAACATGAAACAAAAGCGAAACTGATGACACCCAAATCTTATTCGATCGTTAATGTCCGGAAGGAAATTAGGAGAAACTAATAATCGACTGATTGTTAATGTCCGAAAGATAAACAAAACAAAATCGGAACCAATTTACACAAAAAATAGGCAAGAATGGCCGATTGAATGGGGGCTTTGGTTGATTAGGTTAAAAGGTCTAGTATGAAAGAGAGCGTGTATTGAATTGAAGATGAAAGAAAAGAAAATTGGAAACCGGGTTTTAGGTTAATGGTTACAATAACTATTTTAATTAAGTATTTTTATTATTAGTATTGTTGATTTATTTAATTGGTAAGAAAAATAGAAAAGTGGAAGTTATATTTGGAAATTAAGGAAATCATCCAATAGGAAAAGGGCATGTGGAGGCAAACTAATTTGTTTTAATAGTATAGTAGGATTTTTTTGTTTAACTCATACAATATTTTAAATTAAAAAATAATATACTCCAAGCTTGATAAGTCAATCAATTAGTTTTCTTGTCCCGCTAAATTAATGGTACAGTTTTTAAACAAATTTACATTTTTACCATGTACGAAAATAAATTATGATATTTTATAATATATGTATTTAATGTACTTCCTTACATATAGTGATTAAAAAAAAATTCTGGTTTACTAAATTAATCATTCCGGAATTGCATTTCTTATAATATGAAGGATTATTATTCACTGATACACAATATTGGATTTTCTATATACATTTTTCCAATGCTCATTTTCTATTATTTTATGACGTTTCAAGTTAATTGATATTTTTCTTATTCGATACTATAAGATATGTTGTTTATGTTTTCCCTTTAATATTTGTAATGTTCATCTATTTAAAATGTTTATGAAACACTAAAACAATATAACATAGACCTATAACTAAAGTTATTACTCTCAACAGAAGATGTTTGCTACATTCTATATATTGTGGATTATTATCATTCATTCAATTAATAAAACTTAATTACGAAAGTGCATTATTCTTCTTCAACTATTATTAAATCTGGTTGTCTATATTGATATTTTTTATATTTATGTTGTCGCTCATTATTTTTCTTATTTACTAATTTATTAAAGCAATACAATAGTTCTGCATGGTATCATTCTATGTGTCCAACTAGATGTCTTGTCACATATTTCTTTTTTTATTAAGTCAAATCACCCCTTTCATACTATATAAAGCTTAATAATACAAACCCTAAAATTTATCTCTCTATCTCTCCCTTTCTTGCGGTTTAGCCATTTCTGCCGACTTTCTTTTCCATATTTTCCGGTAATGTATTTATTCTACGCTAATGGTCGATTCTCATGTATTATTCGCTCTTGTCATTGTCATTTCATTTTCTTTGCACTTTGTTATTTGTATTGTTTTTATTTCTAATATGATTTTCCTATAAGCTGTTTAGGTTCTACATCAAAATCCAAGATTCAAATGTCATGTTGAAGTTTCTATAACTACTATATCTTCCATACAATGAATAGTTTATTTAGGTTGTGATTAAAATTTCTCTAATTGCATCTATCCACCATTGGTAATTCTAACAAGACCAAAATATATGTTTTTATTTTTAATTTAGCCGGAATAGTACATTATGTAATATTAATTTAATTTTAATCATTTCAGGTTATAGCGACCCAACTTGTAAAATAGCTAATTGCCTGGAAGGAATGTTTGATGGAAAAATGGTTTTCTTTTTGCACAACAATAGATATTAAGTTACGATTATTTATGTATTTATGTAGGTTACACAGTTCATGTAAATTAAATCATTTTTATATGATCAATTCTTATTTTGACTGTTAACACTTGTGAATCTTATCTTGAAACTTCTATCAATTGTTAAAATGTGCGTTAATTTTATTTATTTATTATTTTTTTACAAAATTTATTTTCCCGGTTTATTATTGACTTCTATTTATTTCTGTTTTTATAATACCCTTAATTTATTCTTAATATTCATAACAAATTTAAACCCATTTTAAATATGGAATTTGACTAATTTTGCAACAAACCTTTAAAGGTTTTCATACTCTTCAATCTCATCAAGATTTCCATTTTTTTATATTTGACCATTTTTTAATTATCCCTAAATATCAAAATTAATTTCTAAAATAAACCCACCATTTTAATGTTTCAAAAGTCAAAAACATTTCGATAATTTTTGAAAGTTTTCTAATT
This sequence comes from Bidens hawaiensis, assembly GCF_021521415.1. Classification (NCBI taxonomy): domain Eukaryota; kingdom Viridiplantae; phylum Streptophyta; class Magnoliopsida; order Asterales; family Asteraceae; genus Bidens; species Bidens hawaiensis. The sequence continues at coordinate 55,948 of NW_027493147.1, read as the reverse complement.
AACCAATTTTATTTTAAAATTTACAATTATGTCTAAATTATTTAGTAAAATTAGTAGAATACAACCTTACTTTTTCGATTTAATATATCTAACTAAAAAGTCATTGAATGTAACTGAAACAAAAGTTAAATTAAAAATTCATTTATAATAAAATATACATTTATTTATTTATGCTTTTATATAATACCCTTAATTTATTCTTAATATTCACAATAAATCTAAACCCATTTTAAATACGAAATTTGACAAATCTTGCAACAAACCTTTAAAGGTTTCCATATCTTCAATCTCGTCAAGGTTTTCATTTTTTATATTTGACTATTTTTTAATTATCCATAAATGTCAAAATTAATGTCTAAATAAACCCCTTATTTTAATGTTTTAAAAATCAAAAATGTTTCCATAATTTTTGGGAGTATTTCTAAATAACGATTTGATTTTAAATTTTGAAATTATCTCTAAATTATTTAGTCAAGATTTCTCAAACTGTATAGGTAACAGATTTGTGACTTGAGTTAATATGTGGAGTTGGTGACTGGGTTACTATCGCGTTATTATTCATATTTTGTTTTTAGGTCTTATAGATTTTTATTATACTGTAGTTATTTTTTTTGAATGATCAACAAGTTATATTGCAGCTTTTAAACTTTCAGTCAATTATTCAAAGTATTATCATAATTATATAGTTATATATGGGTATAGATTTATAATTAATATAATTATGGTAACATTTAATATTTGATTTGACTAACAATAATGATTTCCTTAATTATATCATTATCAATATTTGAATACTTATCTTTTAATACGTTATAAATATCTTATATAATATTATTGTTACAGGATTTTAATACTTTCAAAAAAATTAAAATTAATCAAATCATTAAGTGATTTTAAGATTTCTCAAATTTTGACATAAATATATATTATATTTCTAATTTTATTTTTTACTTTGTGGTTGATTTTTTCTTTTTATGGTAACGATGTCACCAAGTGGATTCTTAAACATTCAGTTGACTTTCTTTATATTATTTTTTGTGATTGTATTTAAATGTGATAGGTTAAAACAAAAAGAGTTAACGATCATAACAATGCTTGCATTCTTATCAGATCATTTTCAAAGAAATTTTAGTGAGTAGTTCAGTAATGAAATATTATAATTATTAGCAATGACTTACTACACATTCCATTTTTGGATACATTTCAAAAACATAACATTTATATAAAATTATTTTGTTCATATAATAAAAAATTCACAATATATTTCAATATATTAACATATATTTATAATTGGCATTTTTATATAATTTTCTCCAGTGTAGTACACGGGTCACTAACCCATAACCTACTAAAGCATATTTTTTCGAACGTTTTTCTTAATGTTACAAAGTTTTTGGGCGTGTAACATATGAATTAAATAGATTTTACATATTTTTCTTAATGTATTTTTTTGGTTCATGGTTTAAGTTATAAAGATGATTGAACTTGTAATTTTATTCTTATAAATACCTTATAATTCATATATAATTATATTTTTTTAGAAATACAACTTTTTACAATTCATTATAGTGTATAACATATTGTATATATTTTCCACCTGTGTGGTAAACGGTTTTTTGATTTACTAACCCGTGTTGAACATTTCTCTTTTTGTTTTAAGATAATTTTTTTACAACAAAATCTTAGTCTTTGTAAAATTATATCTTAAATCCGTGACATTTTTTTTTGAAATATCATTTTTATGCACACAAATGTAATATAATAATATCGGTATGAATTCTTATTTCTATAATAAATCACACCAAATTTTGGTTTGACACTTTGAATTAATAGTGGATAAATATATCGAAAACTTATTAAAAAAATCATAAATAAATATTATTATATGAAATAACTAAATTTACATATTGTATATCATAATTGTCACTACTCAAGGTGGATCTTTAAAACATCATTTATTATTTTTCAATATTTTTTATGAACAATCTATTATTTTTAACACATTATCATTTTCTTACGTAACGACTTAGAATCAAGTTCGGAAATGTTAGATAAAGAAATAATGAATTACTTGAAGATAATGTTAGATTCTCAAAATCTTTTGGTTCAAGGATACCGGATGGTAAGCGATTGTTTTAAAAACGATTCCGGTATGGATTTAAAGTTGTGCATTATTGGAACAAGGCAAAAAGATGCAAGGACTTACAATCTACCAAAAATTTCTAAAGTTGCAGCGTTAATCGTTGGTGATATCGGTGACACAATAGATTAGCGCGATATAATTGTAACGACTCAAAACAGATCTCTAGCAAGAGTTGGAATATATATGAGAGACATTTTTTTTACTTATGATCAACAATATGTTATCAAGAGTGAAGAGTAAATATTGTATTAAAATGCATATTTTGGAAAAGTAAGATAAAGTTACAAACAAGACAATAAATATGGTTTATAAGGAAATATTTAGCAGTTTATGAATTTGTAATATTTAAAATTTTAAATTATGTTTTCAAACAATGTACTATGAATATTCTTTTTAAGTAAGTTTTTGTTTTAAGTACTTTGTTTGCATACGAATATGAATTGCAATTATATCAAATAATTCTCACAATAAACATATGAAACAAACTTTTATCATCTTAAATATGTCTTTAGTTGACGATTTCTATATTCCACCCGTGTCGTACACGGGTCAATAACCTAGTAGGGTATTAAAAATATGCATTTATTTATGTCAATATAATCAAAATGTTTATATATTTAATATATCATATCTATATTTTTTATTAAATCAATTATACACTTTTGAGTATAGGAGATGAATGCAGTAAAACTCAATGAACGATATTTATATGTCTAAGATGATAAAAACAAGAAAAAAATTGAATGAATAGCAATTTCATTCTCATATATTCATTCAACATCCATGGATCAATAGAGTTTTCTTCAATCTCTTTGCATATTTTATCCATGCTAATTTTATATATGATCTTTATTAATGTCATTCATAATGAACATCTTATCATTTTTGTTAGAATTCGTTATACCAGTAAAAAATATATACTTACAACTCCTAATAACATTATGTGCATTATTTTCGTGATTATGGAGAAATTTCGTGAGAATACACCACGTATTCGTATGAATATTCCATTAGAAAATATAATGTGAACTTATAGAACCACTTAATTTGATAAAATATAGAGTATTTTTTAAAAAAAAATAGTATTCATATAGTTTCTATAGCGTAATTGTGTTTTTAAGCATCTCATAAATCATATGGGTTCTAAAGCTAGTTAACTAGTAAATGAATATATGGTTAGAATTACTTTTAAAAGATTCGCTATTAAAAAATTGAAATATTGAATTATGTTTAGTTATAACAAGAAATATTGAATGGTTCCATATTTCCATGTTGTTTTTAAGTTTGAAGTTTACAGGCCCAATGAAAAATTAAAATAATGGGTTTTGGCTTAGTTTATAAAAGGCTCAAGATTTTGTAAATAAACTAGTGGTCATCTTCTACATTGCTTCAACCGAAACAATTCTAGGCACACAGTTGTGGTCGCCAAATGAACAAAAATCTGATTATCAGCTTCACTTTTCTCTTTTTCATCTCAAATACTCTCTGTTTATACCAATAATAATTCTACAGGGTTCGGTGTCAAGTTTTGTTAGTCGTTGGTCGGAATTTTAACACATATATACAATATAAGAATTTTTTCACAGGGTCGGCCGACCCCCGTACCATACTAGTGGGTCCGCCCGTGACTACGTACGCGAAATACGTTCAAGGTTAAAAACACAAAAACGTATAAGCCAAATTCTAACCCTAAAATGTTCAAGATTAAATTCTAAGACGTTCAGGCTTAACCTCAAACGTTCAGGCTTAAAATATGATACTTTGAAGGTTAAAGCCCATCACTCAAAGTCAAAATCGATCTATTGATGCTTCAAGTTGATATTGATTGGAAATATTAATTGATCAATTGGCTTCAATTTCAATTTCAATACTTAATAAAAAGCTAAGCAAACATGTGAACAACAAAAGGTGACCGTGTATCATGACGGTGGATGGTGTTTCGACGATGGATGGTGGACATAATCAATAATCACTGGATGGTGATGGTGGATGGAATTGATGGGAACAGAGGTGGACGAAGACCAGCTTGCGTAGTTGTGATTTTAGGGTTATCGTGTTTTTTTGAAAAAATCAACGATATAGAATGTCGCGTATGTAATTGTAACATCCCCAAAATTTTTATCCAAATTTGACAAATAGTAAAGATGAGGGATCAAAATTATATTCAAGATAAGTAATGGGAAAATAAGATAAGAAAATAAAAGCATCTCCTGTTATGGAAGTAAGAAAGATCATCCCACATTGGAACAAAGAAGGAAGTGGAATCATTCCACATGGGTAAAAATAGGAAAGATAAATTCCTTCTACATTGATAAATTGTAAAACTTGTGAGCTCTTTAAACGAAAAGAGATCCCATAGTAATATTTTTATATGCCAAAATGTATCCAGTGGTCCTAGCAGAGGGTGCGAAGCACCCGGCGCGTACGCGCACGGGCTCAGGCGATGGGCACAATGTAACGCTTTGATGACGCACTTTACACTTCGCACGCTTGCATCGCCGCTTAAGAGCCGCCTTAGTATTTTTGTAAAGTTGATGTAACATTCCAGCTTAAGCGGAAACACCTGACTGTGACGTACATATTGCTTAAACCACATGTGACAGTATTATGTGACAACATTATCATTAATTAATTTAAATGTCAAGTACACAAGTTTGTAACAACAAATACAAGGAAATTATAAAAACAATTAAACAACTTGTCCATTTATTAATATAACCTAAGTTCTAGTGTCTTCACCAAGACTTATCGTCTAATGATTGTACCTGTAGCATATATATAAAAGGTCAACTAAATAACTAGTTAGTGAGTTCACACAAGTTTTTGATATATATATATATATAAACCATACAATTTCCACGAGACGTGTAATAATTGTGCAAGTAAGGTCCTTTCTAGTTGGTAACAACCAACATACTTGGATCGGGGGTCGTTTTCCACTCATAACAAAATGGTCCTGAGTGCAAAGGGGGTGTATGATCATACTTATTAAGGAAACCATGTGCAAGTAAGTTTTGAGTAAGTAATTAAGTAAACACACAAGTCCATGATATGAATTGTAGTTTTGAAATCAATAAGTAAACAATTTATTTGATATGATATATATATTCTAACCCCAAATGTGTAAAAGCGTTAAAAGGGGGTGTGAGTTTCTCACCTAAAAAACGAGAAATGAGAATTTGAACGAGTCGAAAAACGATGCGGAGAATCACGGTGGATTATCCTAAACAAGTAAATACATATGCTAGATTTTTATGAGTCTAAATGGAAAGGAAACTACGACGAATTGGGACTTAGAGATTTTTGATTAAAAAATGAGTTTAACTAAAATGAATTCACGTTTTTGCAAATCATTTGATATTTATTAGTTGAATAACGATTTGTAAATACATAACTATAACTTATTAATATACGCTTAAATAACAAGATTAAAAAATAATTTATTATTAAATGTTTTGTTTTTTAGTAACATAATAAATTAATTTACTTATTAATTAATTTAAAGGTTTTTACATGAATTATTTTAAAAGAATTACATATATTAGTTTATGTTGAACAATAATAAACAATAACTAATTTACTTAATTAATTATTTAGAGATATGAAGTATATTAGTTCTATTATAAGAAATATTTAAATTAAACAATTTTTATAAATCATCTTATTTAAAAGAAAGTTTATAAGTTTATGATGATCAACGGATCATAAGATTTAGCTAAATATTTATGCTTGTTCTTGCAAATTAACTAGGTTTGATCTAATATTTAGAAAATCAAAGTGTTTATCTTGGATACATGATCATAATTATTCTTAAAACCAAAATATAAGATTTTTATTATAAAAGTATCATGGTCATGAAGAACAAATTATGAACATTCAACATAAAAAAAAACAAACTATAAAATGCATGAAATCATAAAACTTACTTGTTAATGCTTTAATTTTAAGAAAATAGTGAATTGACACATGAAAAAGATGGAGGATTAGTCCTCATTTTATAGTAAATTTTTAGAGTGGTTATGTTTTATAAAATTTAAGAAATTAAATCATTTTTAATAATATTAAAACACAACTTAAAAATAGTTTAGTGGGGTTTTCAAAATGTTTAACTCTTTTAATAAATTTTATTGAATTAAAACATTCGTTAATAATAATAATAATAAAAATAAGGTTTATGAATAATTCAAGTAAATTGCATTGGATATGTACATGAATATATATGATAATAATTATGAATGTTTAACATGAGCATGCAATACTACAAGGGTGATGAAAAATATAATTGTATAGAAATGATCACAAGAAATACATGAAACAAAACTTCAAATTAATTAATAACATTATACAAATTATATATTTAAATAAAAACAAAACCAAAAATTTAAAACAGGTCAGGTTTTCGGGTTTGAAAATTAACGAATGTTATAGTAGAGGGACCAAATGAGTAAATTCAAAATCCTTGATCCTTCGCACTACGTGAACGGACAAAGATTTGACCCTTTGCACTACGCGAAAGAAAAATCACATAACCCAAAGTTGGGCAGCTTCGTGCTTCGCGAAGAACCAACCAATGACTACTTCGCGCTACGCGAAGTGGACATCACGGTGGGACATGTGTGGACACGTGGCATCACGTGGCGCCACATGGCAACCCAGAGACGACTCATCGAAATAAAGTCGGGTTGTCGCGAACAACCAGAACCTTTTTCCTTCGCACTACGTGAAGGAACACAAAAATTGTTATAAATAGGGAAGGTTCACGGCTTGTCCATTTCACACAAAACAACTCACTTTCACATAGTTAACCTCGGGAAGCGTGTTGTATCTCGAAGTTCGTGCCAAGCTATGAAGTTCCGACGGTTTAAGACCCAATACGCGATATAGAGTAGAAGTGTTGCTCAATCAGTCGTAGGCGTCTAACTCTAAATACCCGTGTAAGGTAGGGATTTCCGCTTAAGTATTATTTTATTATTATTATAATGGCTTAGACCATAGTTGGGCGTATAGCAATAAAACTTTTCATAAGCAGAGGTTATAGTCAAAATATTGTTTCTTCGTGATTAAGAAATGTAAGCTTTTATATACAAGGGGTATAGTCAAATTAATATTTCTTTATGATTAAGAAATATAATAATTACATACAAAGGTCATGGTTAAATTAATGTTTCTTCTTGATGATACCAAGTATTTCTTCCTGAAAAAAGAAACATAACATATAATTAGTAAGTAAACAAATGTACTAAAGGTCCAAATATTTTATACAAACAAATTATTGTCAAGGAAAAAATATAACAACAGACTAAAGGCCTGAAGCTAGATCATTGATCTAGATATTTATACAAAGGTTATTCTTGTACTATAGGTCTGAGGTAACAATCAGAAGCAGAAATCAGTAATAGAAACTGATCATAAACAGAAATTTGAATACGCTCTAAACTTTTACAAACTCTTTAAGAGTCAGATTGTTTCATTGTTGGGAAGAAGACGAAGTCGATTCAATCCAACTCCATCCGACCAGCTGGAGAGACATTTTGTCATGAAATAAATAAGAAAGATATTATTCCCTAAGAGCTAACAATTCCATTTAGTTCGGTTTCGAAAAACTTTCCGCCTGGGCCTAACATCAAAGGCGTAGGTTGCATGTTGTGGCATTGGATTAGTATAGATCCCCAGTAGCTTTAGTGACATTAGCGGCTTTAAGGTATGCCTTAACTTCGTTCTAACTGAAACGATTTTCATCTATACGCAAAGTATGACACTCTTCGATGGTACGAACGCAAAGTATGACACTTTTCGTTGGTGCTTGCCCTTCAGTAAGTAGTTCAGATGGTTGGATACATGCTACGCTCTGTCACGCTTTCCTGACCGCGAGATCTGTGCTTAGAATGTATTGCTAGATCTCTACTCTAGAAAGCTATACAGGCGAAAACGAGCGCGGGTTGACCCGGGGCTTACCTTTCATTAGTTCTTTCATGACGAGAGAACCGCGTTCACGTAGTGTTGTTAAAGTTGTTGAAAGCTCATTACTTATTTAAGTAGGCCTCGCTTTTCGGAGCTACTCCCAGCTCACAACTCCTTTTCAAATCGCCCCGCGAAGAAAGACGTTCAGAAAGGTTCTCGAGATTCTTAAGTAAAAATATAGATTATTGCTTTCGGAACCGGGAACTGTCTGGTCCTCTCTTATGATAGCATCGTCATCTTCCTCCTTCCTATTCAATAGCCTATTGAGCCAAGCCAGATCTACAGCTAGTGCCGATAACTAAGTAGGATCAATGAATCCTTAAAACCTTGTTTTATAATGATAAGAAATGGATACTCTGATAAAAAGTATACATGTGTCTGGATCTATTCGTACATGGTGACTTGGATTTCTCTGAGGCCATGCATATCATTAAGCCGCCTCTGGAAGTCTACGGGACATTTTAGAGAGATTATACTGTGTATATGATTAATTGTACATGTACTTAGGGTAATTGATGTATATAATATATCTTTTTAGCATCAAATAATCCCTTAAAACTGCAACTTCTATCAAATAATATAGTTCAAATGGCTACTTATCATGTTAAAAAGAATTTTCAGGTAAACCCAAGCTTAAGCGAAGAAACTAACGAAAAGCCAAAGAAAAATCAAAGAAAACCCAAAAAAACAATAAAACACGCCCCCATGCTTTCTTGTGAAAGTAAAAATAAAATCTACAAGAAAAGACAAAATACTGGACAGCTGGACACGGAGTCGTGCATCAAAAAACATGGGCCCGTGGTCACCCTACAGAAAAGACCAAAGAAAAATATAACAAGACACCAAAAACACGGGTCATGCCTCATGAAGCACGCGCCCATGGTGACTCATCATGTATGATCTGACAGAGCATTAAATGAGAGTGGACAGATGGCACGGGAGCGTGCCTCATGGAGCACGGGGCCATGCATGACCTTCTAGACTGCCTATAAATAGTGGAGCATGTTGCATTCAACAAGTGTGCTTGAATAGAGTTCTATATGAGTTTCTCTTACAAAACACCAACTTTACACTCATATTGATGGTCTTGTTGAGAGTTTGAAGGCTTGGAGGTTATCATCATCATCATCATCATTGAAGAAGGAAGATTCGTCCACATTTGGTTAGACTGTTCTAGTTTGATCATGTGTTTGTTACCTTCATCTCTTTTGATGTTCATAATCATGCTCATTATGAGCTAAACTCCATTTACCATCTAATTTATACGAAGAAGCTTTGTTTTACTTGATGATTATACTACATATGTGATTTAGTTTAGTAAAGTACAAGGTTATTTTGCAATTGTCCTTTGATGAAAAATGTTTTACCACTTTAACTCAACAAATCAAGGTTGATGATTAACAATCATTTATGATTCACTCATGTTCTTGGAGACTGGAAATGGTAAAAAAGAGTATCTTGATAACTTATTCAAGATAAAACATGGATCCTTATATTGTACTTAGAAATGATGAGATATAAGCTATGATATATTTCTCTGGTTTTTATAATTCTGAAATAACATTGTTAACACGATTGGGTAGCACTACGTGAATATCGACCTTCGGACACACATGTGGTCTGGGCGATTTGCCACACTTCGGCTTAAATGTGTGGCTAAAAGGTCTTTGACCATGTTTGAAAACCTTCCAGAATGTTTTGGCCACACATATTATTCTTCATGTGACCATTCTATACCTACTCAGGTACTTTTCGCCACACTTTGAAAAAAACTGTGACAAAAACTAGCCACATTATAAAAACGTATGGCGAAATCTGACCTACAGTCATAGTTTGTTTGATCTTTGATACATGTGACCAAAAACACATGCATTAGCCACAAACTGTGACATTTAACTAGCCACATGTTTTAATAGTGTGGCCAAATGTGACAAATGACTACTGTATTGATAAGAGATGTGTCTAAAAGGTAAAATATATAGCCACTTATATTACGTTGTGTGACCTAATGTCACATTTTCTAGCCACATTTTTAATAAAGTGGCGAAATATGACGAACAACCATTGTATTTATTAGTAATGTGGCTAAAACGCTTAAAATATATGGCCACTTATACGAGGTTGTGTGACCAAAGAGTAGTTTACTTTTATTTTTCCTAAGTTTTTTATTGTCACGGATACACTTATTATGTGTGGCTATAAGTGATAAGTTGTCACACTTAAATATTTTTATGTGTGTCCAAATGTAATTAATGGCCACTTATAAGATGTTGTGTGACCAAAGAGTATGTTAGTTTTATTTTTCCTAAGTTTTTTATTGTCACGGATACACTTACTATGTGTGGCTATAAGTGATAAGTTGTCACACTTAAATATTTTTATGTGTGTCCAAATGTAATTAATGGCCACTTATAAGAGGTTGTGTGACCAAAGAGTATGTTAGTTTTATTTTTTCTAAGTTTTTTATTGTCACATATACACTTATTATGTGTGGCTATAATTGATAAATGGTCACACTAAAATATGTTTAAGCGTGTCAAAAACGTAATTAATGGCCACACGTTGATTTGACGAGTGGCGACGTCATCATTGCCTTTTACAGTTTCTTGTGCCGGCAAATTCAAATTGTCAGGGAGATGTACCGGCGGTTTCCGATGGTGTTTAAATACCAGTCACAATCACAATCACAATCCACAATCACAATCACAATCCATAATCAGAATCCACTATCACACTCACAATCCACCTTTCTTCCGATTATAATTTCCGATAATGGCTGCAGCTTGGCTCGAACGTGCACCGGGTGCTCAAGCCCCCATCTACTACGACCCCACGTTTTTCACGATACAATTCCACTTTTTTTTCGGCGCCTTCCGGAGGAATCAAAGGGTGAGGTATATTGACTATGTCAACCCTCAAACCTTCTCGTACCAACAACTTAACCGAATGGTTAGGTGGCTTTGGTACACGACTGTTGATTATTTCAGCACTGAAATGGTAGTGCCAGGAATTGAGGTGGCCTAAATCGAGTTGAACAACTTGGAGCACTTCAAGGGGTGTCCGTTTATGGGGAATTCCATTCTCAGGTGAACCTTCACCTCCATAGGCTTAGGGACTCCACCTACTGTAACATCCCGAAATTTCAAAGTGATATTAATTATATTACTTACTAATAGAGGGAAAGTTTACTCGGGTTGTCAGGAAATAAATAATAGAGTAGGAGTTGGTATGAGTCGGGCTAGTGTTGGATTAATGGAGACGGGTTAAATGAGAATGGGCCTTAGGTCCATGGGATTTCAGGGATATAAATATCCCCTAAACCCAAAAATATCTTCATTTCCTTACTTTCTACACACACACTCCAAAACACACACACCATCTACACCGCCGCCGGGCCGAGGAGAGGAACGGGCAGATCCGAGAGAGAGAGAGAGCGATTAGTGTGTTAACAAGTTAAACGAGATCCAAACAAGCTCAAAAAGGTATGATTCTTGATCTTTGAAGTTTAAAGATCCAAGCTTTTTAGTGTATAAGCGACCGAAAATGGTCGGGAAGCGTAGTGGGTGATATTGAACCATAGCAAGGGTGTTAAAATCGCTCAAAATGCTGGACAGAAACCGAACAGCGGCTGATCTGGACAACTTCGCCTGCAACTGGGCAACTTCGCCTTCAAAGCGATGAACTTCGCCTGCAAGCTAAGTTCGCCTGATGAACTTCGCCTGCAAGCTAAGTTCGCCTGATGGCAACTTCGCTGTAAAGTTAAGTTCGCCTAACTGGTAACTTCGCCTGAGGCCAAGTTCGCCTGATGACAACTTCGCCTGAAGCCAAGTTCGCCTGATGGCAACTTCGCTGTAAAGCTAAGTTCGCCTAGCTGGTAACTTCGCCTAAAGCTAAGTTCGCCTAAGGTTAACTTCGCCTAGAGCTAAGTTCGCCCGAGAGTTAACTTCGCCTAAAGTCAAGTTCGATTAGAAAATAAATTAAAAATCTAATGAAAAATGTGTTAAGACAGTTAATGGAAATAAAATTTTTCCAAGCTGACCTGGCAGCTCGACCCCAGTCAGGGGCTCTGCCCCTTGGTAGACCCCGCTGCCAGGGGCGCTGCCCCCGGACCCCCGTTCGTTGTGGGTAGTAGTTAAGACTGGAAAGATGATATGAGTAGTGATAGTTAATTGATACGTATACTTGTTATACAGTCAGCCGTGCACAACTGAAGAAAGGGATTACGATCAACGGTGAACGTAACCGTGTTCAGGTGAGTTTCTAGCCCCATTCCTTGTTATGTTTTCGGGGCTGTGTGCATACTCGATGTGTTGTTAATACATTTATCCTAAGTGATAAGTGTATGTCATATGTGATATGTGTGATAGATATGAATGATTGTTTGTCGGTACGCGAACGATCTTCGGATATTGCGCGTACTGTCAGGTTAAAAATAAAGGTACGAATATTATATATCGAAGATGTATGAATATTTCAAATGAATACTTGTCGGGGCGTGAACGATCTTCGGATATTGCACGTAACGACAAGGGGTATGGTTGTTAAATGAATGAGGTAAAGAATGCCTAGAGTGTTCTTATGTTATAATGTAAGTATGTGTATATAGGTACACGAATGGCATGTGAGTTCTACGTTCGACATAGTAAGTTAGGATGGCAAATCCCTCTAGCTTCTGTCGGACATAGACTCGGCTGGTAATGGCGTAGTTAAGGACTGCGAGCCTTATACGTGAAGTAGATGATATATGTAAACGTAGATAAGGACTGCGAACCTTATACGTAATGTAGATAGGCGTCAGCATAGGAAAGGACTGTGAACCTTATACGTGCTGTATTTGTAGCATAGGGGAGGACTGCGAACCTCGTACGTGCTATGAATTAGGTTGCAACATAGGGAAGGACTGCGAACCTTGTACGTGTTGTGGATGTATTTCAGCATAGGAAAGGACTGTGAACCTTATACGTGCTGATTTTGTAGCATAGGGGAGGACTGCGAACCTCGTACGTGCTATGAATTAGGTTGCAACATAGGGAAGGACTGCGAACCTTGTACGTGTTGTGGATGTACTATGGTATAGGGAAGGACCGCGATCCTTGTACGTACCATAAATGGTGAACATAGGTAAGGACTGCGAACCTTGTACGTGTTCACGACCTTGAGTACAGGTATAGACGGTGAACTATGAACGTACTCTAGGTAGACTGAAGTTAGTGATTGTAGATATGTATGTATGTATGGTAGCAAGTATGTATGTAGAACAGAAGGGTAATTAGTGAAGTATGGATATGTATCTACAGATATGTATGTATGTGTATGTATTGTATGGCGTTCGATTAACTAGAACTCACTCAGCGTAGCTGACTTTTAGTATGCACGCAGGTGAGCTGATTATAGAGTTAGCATGAGGATGACACACGGCATGGATTGAACGGCTGGCATCTGAAGAAAGAAGTAAAGATGTTTTAAATATAAAGTTTTGTGTTATGGTATCAAAGAAAAGATTTAATGTTTTGTAACAAATGATTGATGTTTTATATTCCGCGAAAAGTTTTAATAAACTCTGATTTGAAGAACTGTGTTTATGAGTAAATCCGACGCTAAACTATGGTCACCGGGTTCGGGGCCTTACACCTACACATCCGATGGCATGTACGAGAGGATCATGCCCTCTCATACTCCAGAGGATGATCCGGATGTAGATTCGGATACGGAATCTACAGGGAGGTCTACGATGGATGTCAATTCTGAGACGGAGTCGGATGCTAGGAGCTAGTTATAGTTTTATGTAATTTTTGGTTTTCTATATTAATGTAATAAAATGTTATTATTGTAATTTTTATATTTTGGTATTAATATGTTTATGTTATGTGAATTGATTAATCATATTAATTCTTTTTAATATGTACATTTTAATTTTAGCATGAGAACGTAGGAAATAATACTAATTTATAAAAAACCGAGAACGTAAGAAACAATACCAACTACAATACCAATCTACATAAACAATGACTTATAATAACAAATAAAAACCCTAAAAATTACAACAAAAGAATAAAAAATCAAGAACAAAATAATAACAGCAAATACCAACAATACTTATAACAATAAAAGAAAAAAATCAAATAATAACAACAAAATATAAATCAACAAATAGTTATAGCGTCTCATAATCGAAAATTAGCAAATACGAACAAAGAATAATAGTAAACAACTATAAAACTAAACCTAATGATAACAGCAAGTTGGTTCTCACTGTTTTCATGTTAACAATAAAATGTATTTGATCTTGTTTTTTTAATACATAATCACTTATATTATGTGAATGTTATTATTGTAAATGTTATTATTAACTGTAAAGCGTGGAGCGTTTCCAAAACGTGATATATATAACTGGTGGCTGAAATTTAATGACTAATCACTTATATTATGTGAATGTTATTATTGTAAATGTTATTATTAACTGTAGAGCGTTGAGCGTTTCCAAAGCGTGATATAATTAACTAGGAGTTATTATTGTAAATGTTAATTACATAAATATATTTCCAAGATTTTGGACAGGTAGTAGGTATAAATGTAATTAATTTCCAAAAATAATTTGCTTCTATGCGTTTCCAAAGTGTGTGGAACCATTTTGACAGATAGAATGCAGTTATTGTGTGTTATACACTCAACAACCAACTATATAACAACAGAGACTTTAATGACTGCAATAAAACTGGTGACTGAAATTTATTACACATCTATATATGTTATGTGAATTCCAAACTTGGCCAAGCAGAAAAAATCTAAGGTTTCCACAGATCTTAAACTTCCCAAAGATCTTAGATTTTGATAAAATCCTTTCCAAAACTCAATGCCATCACCAAATCTTAAATCTAAGGTTACTGGTGATGGCATTGAGTTTGGAAGCGGTTTTTCAAAATTGAATATTATTTTTTCAAAGGCTTCTTCAAAGTCTGGAGGGTACAATTTTGGTATGCAGGTTAGTGAAAAGAAGGGCATAATGGTCTTTTTTTATAAAATGAGTTGATAATGTTTTGCAGGAAACCAGCTGTTGAAAAGTATGTTGAAACATAACCAAATAGAGGTTGTGCAAGAAACAAAACCATCAGACGAGAAATGATGACTGTCACCGAACACCCTAGACAACATGATGCATTTTTGGGCTTTCTTTGTATTAATGAAACTTTGATATCGCACGAGTCAGTTATGAGTGTAATGGCTTTATTCATCTTACTATGGTACACTACAAGTCAATTGTGACTTTTATCGATGTAACATGATGTATGTTTGAACTTGACACCAATTGACCAAAATAGCTAGAAGATGAAATGAATTCAACAAACCGGCCTGTACGTATAAGTAGTAATAGTATTAAAAACAACCAATATTTATTTAGTTTGAATTAATAAGTACAAAGTAAAGAATGGTGATATCATGTATCACAACTATATTTAAACATTATTTACATCTAACTAGCCGAACGAACACAACTGTTGGGTCGACAACCCCGACATCGGTGTCAATCTCCATTACGAATAGTTGTAGGCTTTTTCCCGGGCCTCCAGTAATCATCCGGGGACTCATTACGAAGCAGTTGATTTGGTTTTACAAGTGGCAATGTATTACCCTCATGAGGGAAAGTTACCGTACTAAATTCCTCATGGACCTCGTCATACGAATGCCTATAATTCTTGGTTGGAGTCATGAGGACAACATGCTTTTTTCTATCCAGCTGATCTTGAACATAAAACACCTAGCGTGCTTGCGAGGCCAATATGAACGGATCATCCTTGTGGCCAAATTTGTTTAGGTCGACCGACGTGTAACCAAGAATATCATGTTTGACATGTTTACGTTCAACCCATTGGCACATGAAGACCGGAATTCTTTTAGTATGATAATCTAGGACCCATATCTCTTGCAAAACCCCAAAATAAAATTTTTGTCCATACGTCACCACGTCTTTTTTGATGTGCATGTCATCCGCCTCTACACCAACCCCGCTGTTCTAGTAAACTCTACCATCATGAGATTTTGTACGAAATTCAAAACCGTTGATGTCGTACAAGTCGTATTTGTAAACGTTGCGGTGTGCTCCGTGTGCAATCCACTTTAGGGTTTCCGATACAGAACCTGGGGAGCCCGCTAGCCTCTTTCAACCTGAATTTCATTACAAGGATTAGATTCTTCACCTACATTACAGAAACTATAGAAGAATTTTTAAAATTATAGAAGACTTAATAAATTGATCTACCTTGTTGCGTAACTAGTCACCAAACTTTAAAGTATGCTCCTTCTCCAGCAATGCTTGTCGTTTACCAGGCATTTGTTTTTTCAAAGAGGTCTTGTTTTGTCTGCAAGTAGGAGTATAATATATTATGAATTATATATATATATATATATATATATATATATATATATATATATATATATATATATATATATATATATATATATATATATATGGGCGCAGTTACTGTACGCTAATGCCTTAACGTACGGTATATTCTGATTTAATATATGGGTGCGTTTGCTGAGACTTTAAGTTTTCTATATACAGTAACTGCACCATATATATATATAATTTAGAGTATATATGTTAGTAATACTTACTCGATATACGGCGCTATTTCAGGCATATTCTGCAGCACATAGAAATGTGCTCTCTTGAAAAGATCAGGAGAAACTTCAACTGATTTAACGCCTGTGACAGGAATTGTCTCCCCATTATCATCATGCTTATCATGTGGAATACCAACAGTGTCTTGATGTTTTTTTGGTATTCGCTCAGAAACTCGATTGTTTCTTCCGCAATGTTCTCCTCAGCAATGCACCTTTCTGGATAAGTTTTGTTTCGCACATGCCCTTTGATAACCTTCATACACCTTTCAAAGGGATACATCCAACGAAAGCATGATGGTCCACATAATTTCATCTCTCTTATAAGGTGCACGGTTAAGTGAACCATGATATCAAAAAATGATGGCGGAAAGTACTTTTCCAGCAGGCACAGTGTAACTATTTGCTCTTCCTGCATCTTATCAAGCTCTTCTACAATGATTTCTTTGCTACAAATTGACTTGAAAAAAAAAACAAAGTCTGATTATAGCATTTCTCATTGGTTCTGGCATGATAGACCATATTGCAAGGGGCAGAAACTGTTGCATAAGCATGTGATAATCATGTGATTTAAGGCCTTGTAGCTTCCTTTCTTTAAGATTCACCATACTAGAGAAATTAGAACAATACCCTAGTGGAGCCTTCAGTTTATACAGTGTTTCAAGAAACATGTCTTTTTCTTGCGCTGATAATGTGAAGCATGCTGCAGGCAGTTCTGTATTGTTGCCTTTTGCTTTTGGTTGCAACTCCTTTTTAATCCCTAAAAACTCCAAATCCTTTCTAGCTGCCAATCCGTCTTTTGTCCTACCGGGAATGTTCAGCAACGTCCCGACAATACTTTCTGCCACATTCTTTTCAACATGCATCAAATCAATACAATGTTGGACAGGTAAATACTTCCAATAGCTGAGCCGTTGGTACCATATGTTGAACTTCTTCCAATATTGGTGCGGCGTTGTGTTATCCCTTTTCCTCTAACTCCCACTTAGGGATTCAGATTCCTTTCCCCATTTATTGTTAATGTTTTTGACCTCATCGTATATCTCTTCCCCTGTCATAGGCTCTTTAGCGGTTCTCATCTCCTCTTTTCCGTTGAACGTCTTTGTTTGTTTTCTGAAAGGGTGGTCATGTGATAAATACCTTCTGTGGGCAGCATAACTCTGCTTCTTTATGTGATAAAGTAGAACACACTGAGTGTCGCCCCGACACACCACACAACCTTTGAATCCACTGTAAGGGCAACCACATAGTGTACCAAGAGCAGGGTAATCATTAATCGTCCATAACACAACTACACGTAGTGTAAACATTTCTTGTTTATATGCATCATATGTTGGCTCCCCGACCTCAAATAAAGATGCTAGATCGTCAATTAAAGGCTGGAAAAACACATCAATACTGTTTCCTGGCACTCCAGATATTAATAAGGAAAGCATGATGAATTTTCTTTTCATACACATCCAAGGTAGAAGGTTGTAAATGACTGCTAAAACAGGCCAGACACTGTGGTTTCTGTTGCCTCTATGTACGTCGACCCCATCAGTGCAAATCCGTAGACGAAGATTTCTTGGATCGCTTCCGATGGTATCGGAGTACCTGTCATCTAAGGCTTTCCATGCTGGTGAATCTGATGGGTGGCGTAAAACACCGGGTTTATTGGTACTCGTGGCGTGCCATGTTAAATTCTCTGCTGTGGTCTTTGATTGAAAGAGGCGCTTGAATTGTGGAATAATGGGAAAGTACCACAGTACCTTAGCGGGCGTGTTTATGTAAGTTTTGTTAGTCTTCTCATCCACCTTCCACCTTGACTTGTTACAAACTGGACATGCTTCCAAATCCTTGTAATCCTTATAGTAAATAATGCAGTCATTGATACACACATGTATCTTTTTGTTACCTGAGCCCATTGCCTTCATCATCCTTTTGCCCTCATACATATTATTTACCATTTCGTTATCTGCAGGTAGCATCTTTTTCAACAATTTCAGAAGTTCATCAACGAACTTATGAGATACCCCGTGCTTGCTCTTCAAGTTGAGTAGTTGTACTAATGCAGACAACTTGGTGAAGTCAAGACATCCTTTATATAGGGGCTTCTCAGTGTCAACAAGTAGTTGTAGAAACTGTTGATACTTCTTGTCGCCTTTGAAATTGTCTTTTGTAGCATTTACCATATCTACAGTTTCACAGGCATCTGTTGGAATGTTG
This sequence comes from Bidens hawaiensis, assembly GCF_021521415.1. Classification (NCBI taxonomy): domain Eukaryota; kingdom Viridiplantae; phylum Streptophyta; class Magnoliopsida; order Asterales; family Asteraceae; genus Bidens; species Bidens hawaiensis. Next base: position 37,014 of record NW_027493147.1, on the reverse strand, counting down.
GTGTCAACAAACCCAGTATTATTATCATAATTAGTTGGAATGCAGGTGCAGGCAAACCCAGTATTATTATTATAATTAGTTGGAATGCAGGTGCAGGCAAACCCAGTATTATCAACATAATTAGTTGGAATGTTGGTGTCGGCTTCTCCATGTTTTATCCAAGTAGTATAATTCTTATCAATTCCAAACCTGTACAAGTGATGTTCTACCTCGTCTACACTAAGAGATACGTGGTTCAAACACCTAACACATGGACATGAAATAGAAATTGGTGGTGATGTCTCCTTGCAATTACGAACTGCAAAATGTAGAAATTCCTTAACACCATCTCTATATGCTTTACTGCACATGTCGCCTACTGATATCCAAAACTTATCCATCTTCCAAGAATTTTTTTATTAACGGTGTCATCAACGATATATATATATATATATATATATATATATATATATATACTAATTAACGACAATAAATGTAACTGACTAATTAAAAGCAAAAATATTTGGTACTCACATGAGATTAATGAGAGTTCAATAAATACACTAGCATATCATTTATTAGGGTTTGGTGAGATTTTATTTGGTTCAATAAATACTAACTGATTTGGGAGTCTTCCAGAAGATAAATCGATTAATTGGCGGGTAAAAATGAAAATTTTAAACTTCTAAATGTTGGTATATAAATATTAGAAGAGGTTCTATTACGTTCTCAGGGTGTTGCTCAAACGGTTGAGGCGCTTGTGATTAAACATAGATTGTAAATACCGCAGGTTCGAAACTCTGGAGGGAACATATTTTTATTAATTTTTGATAATAACCTTTTTTCAATGAAATAAATACACTGTGATTTTGAAAACACTCAAACAAAACTACTCATTAAAAGGCCTTAAATCCGTTCAGAAACATAAAAATACATCATAATAGCTGGTCTAAAATCATAACAAAGATTCTTAGCTTTTAATTACAAAACTAATTAAAAGCCCTAAAAACAACAAGAAGCAAATAAAATACAATATCTTCACTTTTTTTTTTCTGATTCAATTAGTGAAACTACGCTCCTTGCAAGTTGATCCTCTAATGACTTATTTGCCCTTATCAAGATTGGAATTATGTCTGTACATCTTGTGCACACATCAGATCTTGTGGACGAAACACAATCAGACCATGTAAAGAAATCACATTTTTTGCCATAAGTTAAAAAATATAGAGTTTAGGGTCAACAATTGTAGATGAATTCCAACTTTATTTGCAATTTTACTAACCTGAGATGCACAATTGTAGAACCTTCGACCTGGATTTTTGGTGGTCCTTGATGTTCTTAGAATGGCTTCTTGACCACAAAAACAATAAACCTGAGATCGATTGTTACTGGATGTTGTGGTCCGCGATGAGGTTTCTTCCATGGTGAAAAAGGAGTTTTTATTGAAAACAAAACTAGATATATAAGTATATATATATAGGAGGGTTTAGAAAGGAGTTGTTGTACACATGCGTGTTGCCAGCGTTTTAGGATATTAATTATATATGTCTTTGTACAGTAGCGTGTTGCACGCGTAATAGACTCTTTTGAAAAAATATATAACATATTTTAAGCTAATTGATTACACGTATTTTTAACAAAGAAATATGAGAACCATTAATCCATATTTACCATTCATCAAAAGATGCATCACAAAAAGTACCATTAATTACAATACATAAAGCATCACAAAAAAACCAAAAAGAGAGAAGCTAACATCACCATCACTCCGCCTTGTCCACAGTCTCCACCCCCATCTCCTTAAAACTCATGTTGGTTGACACCGTAGTTATGGTGTCAACCAGGGTCTCACACACTGAGTCGTAGCATTAAGACTGTTGTTGCTGACAATCAGCAACCATTGCTCGAAACTCAATGTCGTCTTCCCACAACATGAGGTTACAGGATTGGAAGGTGTTTGTTTTTTCCCAAGCGAGTGTAGCCCTAATCGCTTCGAATTTCTTCAACAAAGAGTCGTCTTTCTCTTTCTGAAAATCCATCGTTTTTTTCACTATGGCCTTCACGGTTTTCTCAGAAGAATTCATTTTTATTATCTTTCTGAAACTGTTAGTGTGATTGAATAACCAAACTTAATGTAGTTAAGTTTGATTTGTAGTAAGATATATAGTAAGATCTAGTAAGATATAGCTTAACTTTAATGTAGGCTATCATTACCATAATATTTTCCCGGCATTTTTGACAGGTGACGTATAATTGTGATCAATTAATTCTGACAGGTGATATAAATGCAAGTAATTTCTAGATTAAACAAAAACACATGAGACAAGTTGTTGCGTTTCCCAAGCGTGGGACACCCTTTTGTTTTTTTAATACAGTTACTATTCGTCCGTTGCATTTCCCAAGCTTGGGACACCCTTTTTGATTTTTTATTACAGAGTTACTATTCGTCCGTGTGCGTTTCCCATGCGTGGGACACCCTTTTGTTTTGTCTGTGAGCCTTTTGGTTATATATACCTACACCACATTTGTGAAACTCATATACCTACATAATTTTAAATTATTTTTTTTAGTTAATAATGGATTGCTCGTCATCATCATCATCATCCAGATCCTACAAGGCTGCCCTTAGAAGGCATATTGAGGCTCAAATCGAGATAGATAAAGCTTGTCGGGAAACTCTTACTGAAAAATTTGTAAAGACTAGCAACAACTTGGATGCCAGGGATGTCATTGCAAAAGTTCTTACTCGAATGCCCTCTAGTACTATCCGAGATCTTGCTGTTTTGTTTATGGTTGATGTAGGACAGAGAGAGCTTGACGAGTTAAAACTTTTGGGCAAGGCAATTCTTGAACTGAATTGCTCAATGGAATTGAAGTTGAAGTTTCTCATGTCACTCAGAGATTAGTATGTGATGGTGTTTCATGGTGTGTTTTTATGTGTGTCACCCAGAGATTAGTAGTAATAAAATTTGTATGTTTGTGATGGTGTGTTTTGGTAATAATAAAATTTTTATGTTTGTGTTAAAACATTGATTCAACATGCAACTATTATCTTAAAGTGCATTACAAACTGTTAACAGAAGACTAGAGATCTCCATAACAAGTATCTTAAAGTACATAGCAGTCAGTTTTGAAATCATTCAAATTTTTTGTTGCCTTATCTTAAGTTCAGCAATCAACTCTTCTCCGGTTAAACGAGTGTCGTCATTTTCATGGAAGCAGTGCATTCTGGATAAGAGTATTTATGTGTTTGTTTGTATCCAAGAGGAGGATTTTGCACAAATACTTTAACCTCAACCCTTTTAGCTGTCTTTGTTGTTCAGGGCCTTCCGTTTGGAGATTACACCCCCATGTCTCTTCCCATCATATTTCTTCATGTGTCTCATAGCAAAAATACCACAATCTATTCCATTACTTTTTGTTCTCCATCTCATCTTCAATCTATTGATTGTTGCTACTTGGATTTGCTGAGTAGTGGGGTGTTTGATTGTTTTAAGATACATGTAAAAAACGTTTCTCTACACAAAATAGAAAGCAATTTAAGTATTTTGACAATTTTTATAACAGGTATGTATGTTTTTTGGGTTAAAGGTATATATGTTTACCAGTATATCAGGAGTCTTTCCGTATCTTTCTTCAAAATTCTCTCTAATTGCTTTTGATTTGTCTTCTAAGCTTTTAAACTTTGCATTAGCTGGTATTTTTTGATTTGCACTGTTGTCAAGTAATTCTATCACTCCTGTTTGAAGATTGAAGGTAACCACAAAGAAATGATCGCGTTGTAGAATTGGCACGAGCACTATAGCAACCTCCTTGAGTGATAGAATTCCACTCCTTTCCATTTCTCTTTCGATGTTGTCTTTCAACACATCCAGTCTTTCTTTGTCAGTGAAACCCTTTGACTCAGAATAATGGTCACTTGTCTGTATAATAATTAAAATGCAGATGATTAAAGCGTTTACCGTGCATTTTCTAATAGTACAAACAAAATAGATTAATTTGTACCAGCACAGTGCTTGAAGCAAAGAATCTGAACGGTGATGCTGCAGATTTTTTCTTTTCTTCATAGTTCATTATATAGCTGAATGCATCCATCGCATTGGCGGCTATATAAATGCCAGGACAGAAGCTTTCACGGACCACCTTGAACGATTCTGTGTGAGTGGACTTGTAGACCTCCTCCCAAATGTCTCCAAGACAAAAAAATATATACTCTGAAATTATATCTTCATCTTGCGTGACACCAGCGGATACGTCAACCTTTCTCAGAAGATATGCAGAGCTCAGTGCATCTGGGCCATCACTTGTTGACAATCCGGTGTCAATTGTTAAACATAAAACAACTCACATTAAATTTGACTGAAAATAATTGTAACTATAATTAAATACCTTCAACCCCTTTTGGTTTTTATTTATAATTAAATACCCTCTTTTAATTTCTCAAGAACTGTATTAAAAACTTCATCAACATCTGAATCAACTGCATCACACAAATGTAATAAGTTTAAAATAACAGCATAAGTGTTTTAAGAGCGTTTTAATTATACTAATAATTAATTTAGCCCAAATACCTTTCTAAGCAGCCACTGGACCACCAACACCAACATCTGAATCTTTTGATGGATGTCTATCCTTTCCTTGACGGACCAACTCGTTGATCTCGGAGAAAATTTTATCAAATTTCTTCAACTTGTTATCCATTGCCTTATTCCAAGACTGTAAAAAGAAAATACAGTTATTGTTAATTCAAAAACATTTTCAATTTATCCCAGCCAGTTGTAATGGAGTTAAATAATAGTCAACAAGCACGATAGGCATTTGCAAACTTAAAGGTGAATAATCACTTACATAATCATCCAAATCTTGTTCAGCTGTTTGATCGATATTTTCTGTTTCAGATGCACTTTGACCATCTGTTTTTTAAATTACATATAATGTTGTATTACATAAAATGCATGTAGAGATAAGAAATATGAGAGTTTTTTAGAAGAAAATAACAAGTTTAATACCATGTTCTTGTTTCTCCTCAGCTGCAGTGTTTTCTTCAACTCCAGGCTTACCGGCAGCACTAACCGTCACAGCAGTGGTAGCAGCAGCAGCCGCAGCAGCAGTCTCATCAAGTCTCTTCCCGGCAGCACTAACTGTCACAGCAGCAGCATCAACAGTCTCATCAAGTCCCTTCCCTACAACACTAACGGTCACAGCAGCAGCAGCCGCATCAATCCCTTTCCCGTCAACACTAAACGTCACAACAGCAGCAGCAGCAACCTCAGTAGCATCTTCTTCTAAGGGAGGACCATTATTCTCCAAGTGTTTTTCCATCTTATTAAGAGTAGTTGTTGTTATGTAGTTGACTGCAGGCGTTGTGACGGGAGTCCCAAATGGACCATATTTTTTCTGGTATTCATGCGTGTAAAGCATCACAAGTAAGGTCATCGGACCATTGTATTGATCGTTGATACCTCTCCATTCTTCCTTTGTCATTTTCAAGTTTTCAATAAGATAGCTGCACCAGTCCATATTTGGAATATCCGAGGTTTTATCAACTGCAGAGATGAATCGTTGATTGACTGTTGTTGATTTTGTCACAAATCCTATACAGGTGCTGAACAACACAAGGAAATTAATCTTAAACAGTTCACCAACTCCTTGATCCGCGTTTAGTTTGTTTTTCACATGCTTTATATATATTCTTGAATTTGTCGGGAATTGATTTTTGAACAAATCTGTAGTAACATCTTCCCTCAATATTGGTCTACTCTTGTCTAAAATAGGAATCTTACCCATTGGTATCCCCAACACTTCATGTAATTTTTGTGGTGTTATCTTAATAACACCGCTCCCAATGTTCAATTCGTTTAAACGGTTATTATAGTTCATGAGCAACCAATATCCCAAAGTTGTTGGAGTTTGGGTTACTTGAAGTCTTAACATTGACCCGAAACCCATTTCTTCCACACAAGTTTTTTGGGCAGTGGTCATTGCCTTCACTGCATCAACAATATTACAAGGCGCATACCCATTCTTCAATTTTTTGTCTACAAATTCAACAAAAGGTTTTCCCCTCTCGGCTGGCTTCTTTTCTTTAATGGCTTTCTTTTTCGGAGGCTGAAAGTCCGGGTCAGAGGTGCTGTGTTCCACATGTTTCCGCTTTGACAACAACATGTCGATTTTTGTGTCAAGGTCTGAATCAGATTCTGCTTCCACAACATATTTTGTTTTCCCCACCGGAGCAATTTTTTTAGTCTTCCTTTTATCAGTCTTGTTTTTTTCGACAACTAAATCACATACATACAATAAAACACGGGGGTAGGGGATAACAACACGAATCACAAGGAAACAGAAAACTCTTATCAAACATCACAATGATAAATTCTCATACCAAAGCCATAACACGCTAATCATACGCATATAACATGCTTTAATATTATACATAGATTTAAAAAAACAAGGATATGTATTACAATGACAACACGCTTATCAAACACATTTATACATAAGAAGATTCAAACAAATGCTTACATTTTAAGATTAAGTAAACCTAAAACGCTAAAAAAATCATAAAGTAACACCTGTTACATCTTCATTCTGAGACCTATCGTGCTTTTGCTTCGTCCTTGGTTCCGTTCCAGAAGTAGATGAGTTAGGGTTCTTCATTTTGGTTCCGTTCCAGAATAATTAAACCATGCATACAATCAGTTTATTTTGTGGAATTATTTGACTATGGTTACTCATATAATTGCAGGTAGGAGAAGATAGATGATTTAATTACGAGAACGTGGGCAAAAACGGTGAAGAAAACGGAGTTGAAACGAGAAAGTTATAACAAAAACAAGAAGGCCTTGTTAAAGGCCACCGTAGCTTACGGTGAAGCCACCGTAGCTTACGGTGGACTGAAGAAAATCACACTGTATGGCAGTTTTAAGCCACCGTAGGGTATTTTTAAGCCATCGTAAGCTACGGTGGCCACCGTAGCTTACGGTGGGACTGACGCTAAAACTTGTAACAACCTTATGAACTCATGTTAGGGTTGGCTTTTGAGATCCCAATCATTATCTTTCATCTAAGGACGACCTAAGGGCGATTTGGAGGTGCCATAACTTAATTTTGAGTGTGGTAATCATTAGAAACTCTATTTTGATTCATATGCAAACTATAATCGAAGAGATAACGAACCGAATCATGCTCGGCTAAACTCCTTCGTGTTTTCCCTCGGATTGTAAGGTTTATTATGTTTGTTTGGTTGAATGTTTAGACAATTTCTGAGATAATATTTGATCTTATTGATTTCATTATTTTGGTGTTTATGTATTGGTTGATTGATTGTTAGTTTATCGATTTTGTGTTCTAATCCGTTGTTCTTGGTGCTTTAAGTAATCGAGATTAATTGGGAGGGATTCCGGGTTGGATAAACTAATTGGTTTTTGAGTGATTACCTTGCGTTGTATAATCCAAGTGCTTGATCTTCAATTATCGCAATCATTTACATAAACACGAATTTTACCTATTGTTCATCTCAGTTAAACATTAACCGTAACATTCATGGAAACCTGAAACCAAGGGAAGGCATATTTTCGCATATTGATTAAAACTCGTTTATTGCTTTAGTTCTTTTTTTTTATCAAAACCAAACAACCAAATCTTTGAATTTACTTTTTGCACTTAGTTTGATATAGTTAAATTTTATAGCTACTCAGTAACGCACTTTCCACAAAATCCTTGTTTTCGATACCCGCTTATCGCTAGATAATAGTTGTAATCGGTTTATTTTCGAGTGAGTCTTCGATCTCACGTCAAATTATGGCGCCGTTGCCGGGGAGTAGTGCGCAACGTGTGTTAATTAGTAGTTTTTGTTTGTTATTTTCGGTTTTACGCTGGTTGTGTTTTGTGTGCAGTTACCTACAGGTGTATGCATACTAGAAGATCTAACAAGTCATCACCACTAGTAATCGATCCCGAAATTGACAGAACGCTTCGAAGAAACCGAGTTGTACTTAAAGAGAACCAGCTCCTGGGTTCTCCAACCACATCAAACAGCAACATGGATTCACCAATTCCCACTTCGGGTCAACCTGTCCCGACTACACCTCCACCAAATCCACCTCCACCGATTATTACTAATATATCTACAGCATCAAGTGAACTCCAACCACCACCCACAACCGAACCCGTAGCTGCTCAATTCACCTATGCAACATCATCCACATTGCCACCTATTACCAACATTTTTCCTACCTTTGGTGCGTCATCATCATCTCAACAATATCAACCACCACCACCCTTTCAACAATCACAATCAAACTACCAATACCAACCCCAACAGTTTATGCAACATTCAAGAACACAAGGTGACGGATATGGGTTTGACAGTGAATTTGATGGGTATAAAGTGGAAGGTTACTACACGGGAGGTGATGGAAGTCAAAGGGGAAATCCGGGAAATTTGGCCTATATTCAATGGCAACATCCGGAATCGGTGCAATGGTTTAATAGACAAACACCACCGGTTGTTCAACAACCGCCTCAACAACCAGTAGTTGTCCAACAAAACGTGAAACCACCACCGATTCAACAACAACGTCCGGTTGTTGTTAATCAAGTTCAATTGCCACCAACTGTTCAACAACCACAAAGGCAGCCTCAAGAACACCAATTTCAACTGCAAATGCTCCAACCACAGTTTCAACAACAGTTTGCGCAGCCAAGGTCCGTTTATAGGCAAATGGGTCAACCAAGGGTACCAATGGGGGTACCAAGAAGGCACACAAGAGAGATGGCTAGGGGAATTAAAGCCCATTTCAGACCCATAAGTACTAATAATCCGTCTCCGGTGGTTATCCCTCTCAATAATCAAGGGAGGACATTTGAAGTAAGAACAAATTCACTTCAAAGTCTTCCGAAGTATAAAGGTCTAGCAACGGAGGAACCTTACTTCCACTTGGAGGCATATGACTCCATTTACAACACAATTGGGGGTCAAGGTTTTACATCGGATGATGTGAAGTTGGTTCTATTTCTGTTTTCATTGGAAGATAAGGCAAAGAGATGGTTTTATACTTTGCCTTCCGCGTCTGTTTATACTTGGGCCGAAATGCAACAAAGATTTTTAGAAGAATTTTACACGGCCCAAAGACCAATGATGCGAGAAGAAGTTTGAGAACCTTCCAACAACAATCGAATGAAATGTTTCAGAAGCATTCGAGAGGTTCAATATGATGATCAAGAATTGTCCTCATCACGGTATTGGTTTATGGGAGTTGTTGAATGCGTTTCATGAAGGGTTGAGTATGGAGGATGAACGGGATTTGCGGTCGATCACTAATGGAACATTTGGAACCAGTTATGAACAAGACGATTGGGCGTATTTGGAACAAATGGCGGTTACTTCAAAGAGAAAGGCTCAAACCCGTAGAAGAGCGAGACCGGCGATTGGTAGACCGCAAGTGCAAGCCGTGGAAGAAGGAAATGTACAAACCACTAATCAAGTAATCAATGTTTGTACAAATTGTAACAAGTTGGGTCATGCAACGGAGGTATGTAGGGTAGGTCAAGCACCGGTGGAAGAGGTGAATGCACTTCAAGGGGGAGGTGGTAGAAATTACAACATGAACTCCAACACCTACCACCCCGGGTTAAGAAATCACCTGAATTTTCGTTATGGAAATCCGGCCACTCAATCTAATCCGGATTTTCAAGGAAGTCAAAGCAATTATGTCCCTCGCCAACAATATAATAACCAAGGTAATTATCATGGCCGGAATAATCAAAGATTTCAAGGTCAAGGGGGTGGCGGTCCAAGCGGGTCAACGGGTTAAAGTTCATTGAGTGGTAATGAGGTTATGGACATGTTGAAGTTGATGCAACAAGACATGCAAGGAAGAAATCAACTCGACGAAATTCTCATGCAAAAGGATGAAGTTAGAGATAAAGTCATCCAATCGTTGACCACTCAAATGGGTCAACTTGCAACCGATGTGGCGAATTTGAAGAAAAATAGCCCGAGTTTAAAGAAGGGGAACAACGTGCATATCAATGCGTTAAGTCTTTTACCTAATTTTGAAATTTCTAGTGTTCAAGTTGACCCAACACCACAGTTTTTTGAGGGGGTGGTGGAAGATATTAGTGATGAGATTGAAAATGTGGTTAATTATGAAACAATTTTTCAAAAAAACTCTGAATTACAACCGAATGAAACATCTTTTTGTGAAAATTGTTCTTGTGATAAATGTTTAAATGACAAATTAACCAAAATAAGGAATGAGAGGGTTGATAATAATATTATCCTGAGTAAACTTCAAGACCCAGGAGAGCCCCTTTTATCAATCCAAATTGGTGAATTTAAAACTAATCGGGCACTGCTAGATCTTGGAGCATGTGTTTGTATCATACCCGGTAGTTTATATGATCAGTATGAGTTTGGTCCGCTACAAAAAGTAATCACCACCGTGGTTTTAGCGGATCAAACCCATACACTTCCCCGAGGCATGATAAATAATGTGATGGTACATGTGGAGGATTTCTGTTACCCAGTTGACTTTTTAGTACTTGATTATGCTAAAAATGTAACTAACACGCAACCCACAGTTATATTGGGTAGACCCTTCCTTGCCACTTCACTTGCAGTGATTGATTGTGCTAAGGGGACACTGGGAATTAAATTTGGGAATCGTGATAAACGGTTAAAATTATTTGAAAACACTACTGACACTCTTGCTGACAAGGAAAGACTGAAGGCGGATGTTTTTAACAAGTGTGTATCCTTAAGCAAGGATCACACGAAAGTAGAGTGTTTTGTGATTGACAGGTTAGTTAAGAAGAAAGAGGTTGAGCATCAACAGACTGAGAAGATGGTAGAAAAAGGTAGCCGACCAAAAAAGACGAAAATGAGACATCCACCTAACCTAAATGATCCATGGTGGAGGATGAGGCTGTTCGGGCCTGACCCTGGTTTGCCGGAAGACTGGCAACAATTGTTTGAAAAGGAGCGTGCTTATAACGAGAAAGCTACACGGGAGTGGGCCAGTCACCCACCTTGAATGTCATAAAAGTTTCAAAAAGGTGGTAATTTTACATTTTGTATATTTTTATTTTTATTTTGCATTATAATTTCTAGTTTGTTTATTATTAATGGTATTTTAAGCATACCATCTTAGCAAAAACAAAGTGTGGGGAAATTCTTATGGATTTCTCTTCGACACCGTGACACTCGTCAATTTCAGGTTAACTCCGTTAATCCAAAATCCGTCAATTCAAACTTAAGATCACTTGATCTATAACGCACATCTCATTACATTTAAACTAGGGTTTTAAATGACGCATGACAATCACTATACATGTAGTCTTTCGGGATTGCACCGAAACGCACACGAGTCGACTCAAACCATTGGTGAACAAACGACAAACATCAAAACAACAAATACGTGATAATTATGTGTTAACATATATGTTACTTGATATGTTATGCGTAATGCTAAACACAAGAAGCAAGAACTAATTGTTTACACTAGAAAATTAATAACTAAAAGTAGAGGGGCCATTGTGTAACATATTATTATTATAAAAATTAACAAAACCCTACACTCCCTCCCCTCTCCCTAGACCGATCGGCCCCCTCTCCCTCTCTTCTTGGCTGCCGTAAACACACACACACACATACAAGGATTTTCAAGCTTTTGTTGAAGAATTAAGGTGCTAATAGGTAATTAACTACTTCTCTATGCATTCTATGTGTTTAATTTTGATATTGAATGGGTTAATCAAAACCCTAAATTCTTGAAAGTGATGATTAAGATGAGTTAGGGTTTGATTGTATGTTTGATGATGATTTGCTAGTGAATTGATAACTAGTTGTGTTATAATTGCTTGTTAATTACTTGTTCTTTGATTTAAACTTTCAAGAAAACCCTAACTATGTGTGTAACGTAAAATTGATATGCATGGTTGGTAAATCTTGTGTCTAGAGTGTGATATGCATGGGTTATGGTCCATAGATTGTTGTTATGTTGAGTTTTGATGTAAACTGGTACTGGACAGATTGTTGATTTGATGTTTAGACGACTGTAACTGGATGTTAATGTGGTAATTGGTCGAAATTATTAACACTACAGTGTACTAGGTTGAGTCTAGTTTCTAAAGAGTCTAAATTTGCAATTTTTGGACGTGTAAAAGTTAACTTTTATTATTTTACAAAAACGTAGTGCAAGTCTGAATTGTGGGGTCTGCTGTTTGGCTGTTTTGAAATTATCATATCTCATAAACTACAAGACCAAATGGGTTAGTTCCACTTCTGGAAGTTAAAATATTGAGTTAAGAATCTAACCCAATTGGTCTTGCATTAATTGAATTTACCATTTAACAGGAATAACAAATATCATTCTGTTGCGCACGATTTTGATTGCTGCGAGTTTACTGTAATGTTTTGGTCTTTGTGAGAAAACTCTGTGGAATAAAAATACAATAAAAATATTTCTGGAAACCTAACTCATGTGTGCTTTTGTGACAATTTTTGGTGAATTAATTGATTTGTTATGATCTGTTGAATAGAGTAATCTTTCAAGTAGAAATCTGTCTTGATAAAACTAGCTGCTGAACTAGGTGAAAATACATGAAACGTGTTTGTTAATAGATAATTACCATGTTTTGACTAAGTTGCCCTTGTGGGGAGATAATTTAATAGTAATGTACAATGTTAGTATTTGATGCTTAAGTAGTTGTATACACATGTAACGTGTCACCAATGTGTTTGTCGAGTCACACATAATTCACAAATGAAACACGAAACGTATCTCATGCATAGGTATTATGTGCCGAGTCTAGAGACTTAATAGTAGTTTAAATACTTAGAGAATCTCATTTTTGTTTTAGAGCACTAGTGAGGATTTTCTTTGACGCGCATCTCTCGGATTTGTTTTTGAATTCTTCGCAAACAGTGAGTTTCACGTTCCCCTTTTACTCTTTTAAACGCTTTTTACTTGGGAGAGATAACATACTCCAAACACTTTAGATTTTGATATTGGTTATATATCGCTTGTAAGGCTAAGTGGAAAACAAACCAACTAAAGTCCTTCATAACATCGAACCGTTTAGTATTTGTATAATAGCGAGTCACTGTTGAGTAGTACTACTGGGTTTGACAAACCCCACCCAACTCTAAACTCGACTGTAGGTCGAGTGGGTGTAATCTTGGCTAACACATTACCATGGTCGTGGTTGACATGGTGGCAAGGCATATGATAAACAGTCAGCTTCGGTGTCGAACACTTAGTAATACTTGTTTTATAGGCTAGCTACCTATTGATATATAATTGACTTAACATTATCTGGTAACGCAAACGCAAACACTTAAACGTAAACGTTTTCCTTTATTTATATATATGTGAACTCACCAACCCTGTGTTGACACTTTTAGTATGTTATTCTCAGGTAGCCGAGGCGGGCGCGCGGTATAGGGACATGCATTTCATTGAACACTATCGTTTTGAAAACTTGATTTTAAACTTTTATTAATTTGGTTTTAAGTCGTCTTGCGTGACGCAACACTTGGCTTATGATTTACGCTTCCGCATTCATTAAACTTTAATATTTGTGGTTTAAAAACTTTGAATATGATGTTTGATTATAACTAATGATTCCGATCCTGTTAGTTCACACCCTCTGACGGTAAAACTCCGTTAGTGGATTTTGAGGGTGTGACAGATTGGTATCAGAGCCATTGGTTATAGCGAACTAGAATTGCATGCATACTAGACTGTAACCGCAACGACCCATTAGTTATAATTTTTACGCACTGCATATATATATATATATATTATATTTAGACTTTCGTTATCTTTATCTCTTTACCTTATTCACTCATACGCGCGCATACACGACTTATCCTGTAGGGATGTCGACGCCACCATCATCATCATCCGACCAGGTGACTCATGCCCATGGAAAGGAACCGCAACTACCTACCTCATCGCCACCCCGAGTAGCCCCGGAACTAGAAGCCCCTGCACCGAAGAGGCATCGCCTATCTGGAGGCATGTACGACGATGACATTAGCTAGGAGTGGTACCCGAGTCTGATCAGGCTTATGGTTTACCGCGAGCAAGTTCCCCTACTACCTCACCCGAGCCGTCCTGCATACCCCAACACCCTACCACCCACAACCGAACCGATAGAGCGTGTTCTCGCAGCTGTTGTTTCCTGTCTAGAGCATGACGCAGATTTTATTCGCTCGGCGAAAGTGAACGTTCCCGAATTATTAAGAGATGGAACCGAGACTAGGAAAGAAATTTTCCGCCTGAAGGAAGCTGTGAGGGAAGCGCAGGAGGCTAACGATCAACAAATGAAGATAATGAGAAAAATGAAAGCAGAGATGATAGATTTGCAAGAGCAACTCCTTGTGGCGAGATCCCGGACAGAGATAGCTCTAGAGCGTTGTGATATCTTCCAGACGCAAATTGCCCAGAATGCAGCAGAACCCGAGGAAGAACCCGAGGAAGACCCCGAGGAGGAACCCGAAGAGGAACCGGAGGAAGAGCCAGCTGAGCCGGAGGCACACTCAGAGGTGTCCTCAGACGATGACATCCAAGAAAGATAACACCTAGATGGAGGGGTTGTCTCCATCCAAACTATTATTTTCTATGATTTTAAGGATTGGTTTTAAATACTTTGTAGCGAATACAATGGTTTTAATCATGAATTATTATTTGGATTATTATATGGTTGTGATGTGATGTTTGCTTCTTTTATTTTTCTTTCTTACCTACCTTTTACTACATGTATGGTGTGTTGCATATGAAACCGAGAATTCATGTCTAACATTTTATGCTGAGATTCTAAGAGATGGCTGGAAGAAACTCTGGGCATGGTCGCGGTAACATCAACCTAACCGCAGCAGAACTCCAAACCCTATTGAATGACCATGCGGCGGCAGCTTTAGCTGCACATGTTCAGAATCAAGCCGGAGGCCCAGCCGGAGCCTGTACTTTCAAGAACTACCTGGATTGCAAGCCCAACTCGTTTAAGGGCACTGAGGGAGCCATAGGTTTCTTGCGTTGGGCTGAGAAGGCAGAGTCAGCTTTCGAGATGTGTAACTGTCCACCCGCCAGCAGGTTTAAGTTCGCTGCTGGGATACTGGAGGATTCTGCCCTCACTTGGTGGAACTCCAATGTGCAAATTCTTGGGTTAGATTTGGCGAACGCTATGAACTGGGAAGAGTTCAAGAATATGATGCGGGAAGAGTATTGTACTAGAGAGGAAATCACGAAGTTGGAATCTGAATTTTGGTCGTTGAAGATGGTGGGTTCCGAGATTGAAGCCTACACCACCCGTTCCCATGAGCTAGCAGTAATGTGTCCACGGATGGTAGACCCGCCGAGTAAGAGAATCGAGATGTGTATCGATGGGTTGGTACCACAAATTCAGGGTATGGTGACGTCTTCCAAACCGGCTACAATTCAACAAGCGATCCGATTAGCTCACAAACTGACGGACCAGGCAGTGGCACAAGGTGCGTTACCACCTAGAGGTTCCACCTCTAAAACCCGAGACAACTCAATCACTGACAACAACAACAACAACAACTCGGGTAATGGAAAGAGGAAATTCGACAACACCAGGTCCTCATCATCGAACCCCCCACAGCAACAACACTACCGTAAACCTGAACTCGCTCAGAACTTCTATAATCAGGGTTCCAACAATAACAACAACGGTGGCAGGCAGGGTTCAAGTGGCTATGCTGGGAAGTACCCGAAATGCAACAAATGCAACTATCACCATGCTGGCTCATGCGACCGTATCAAGTGTCTGAGATGCGGAAAAATGGGTCATCAGGCCAAAGACTGTAGGGGAGACCTAGCGGCTAAGGGTGCTCCTAAACAGCCTACGGCGACTAAAGGGTGCTTTGAGTGTGGTCAAGAGGGTCATTTCAGGAAGGATTGCCCCAAACTAAAGCAGAATGAGAATAATGGAGGCAGCAATAGTGGCGGAAGCGGTGGTAAAGGTAGAGCTTTCGTCATTGGGTCAGGCCAGGCCCGCAATAATCCGAATGTGGTTACCGGTAAGTTTCCTGTAAACGACTGTTTTGCTTCTGTTTTGTTTGACACTGGAGCTGATAGGAGTTTTATATCGGAAGCCTTTAGTAAACTCTTAGACTTAACTCCAACCATGTTAGATGCTAAGTTTCCTGTTGAATTTGCCGACGGTAAGTCTATAGAAACAACTCATGTACTAGCAGGATGTAAGTTGAAACTGTCGGGTCATACTTTTGATATCGACCTCATACCTTTTACACTTGGTAGTTTCGATGTCGTTGTCGGCATGGACTGGCTATCCGAGAACCGAGCGGAGATTATATGTCACGACAAGATAGTCCACATCACTACCCCTTCCGGCGAAATCATTTCGATCCAGGGTGAGAAGAGCGGCATGACAACCAGCATCATCACCCTCATGAAGGCGCAGAAATATTTACGAAAGGGTCATCCAGCAATTTTAGCCCATATTGTCGAGGAACCCGCGGAGGAGAAGCGAATCGAAGACATACCGATTGTGCGAGATTTTCCGGAAGTCTTCCCGGAGGATTTGCCTGGACTCCCACCTATTCGACAAGTCGAGTTCCAAATCGAATTGGCCCCCGGTGCAGCACCCATAGCACGAGCCCCGTATCGGCTCGCACCGGCGGAGCTTCAAGAGTTGTCCACTCAATTACAAGATTTGTTGGATAAAGGTTTTATCCGACCCAGCTCATCACCTTAGGGAGCTCCTGTCTTATTTGTTCGAAAGAAGGACGGGACTTTCCGCATGTGCATCGACTACCGAGAACTGAACAAGGTGACGGTTAAGAACCGTTATCCCTTACCCCGAATTGATGATCTCTTCGACCAGCTGCAAGGATCGAGTTACTACTCGAAGATCAATCTGAGATCTGGTTACCATCAATTAAGAGTGCGCGAAGAAGACATTTCAAAGACGGCTTTCAGAACTTGGTACGGTCACTACGAGTTTTCAGTTATGTCTTTTGGCTTAACCAACGCACCAGCCGTATTCATGGATCTCATGAACAGAGTATGCAAGGCGTACCTCGACATGTTTGTGATTGTTTTTATTGATGATATCCTCGTCTACTCCAAGAACAAGACCGACCACGAAGAACACCTGAGGTTGATCTTAGAATTGCTGAAGAAGGAACAACTGTACGCTAAACTCTCAAAATACGAATTTTGGCTTCGCGAGGTTCACTTCTTAGGACATGTGATCAATGAGAATGGAATCCATGTCGATCCCGGCAAGGTAGAGGCCATCAAAAACTGGGAAGCACCTAAGACTCCGACTGAGGTGCGACAATTCCTAGGACTGGCCGGCTACTACCAGCGTTTTATTGAGGGATTTTCCAAGATTGCTCAACCACTCACCGCATTGACACATAAGGGTACTAAGTACAATTGGGGTGACGTACAAGAATCCGCCTTCCAACAGTTAAAAACCAAACTCTGTAGCGCCCCTATCCTAGCCCTCCCCGAGGGAACGGAGAATTTTGAGGTGCATTGTGACGCATCGATACAGGGTCTCGGTTGTGTGTTGATGCAACTCGAGAAGGTTATAGCCTATGCCTCTCGACAACTACGGATCCATGAGAAGAACTACACGACCCATGACCTGGAACTCGAAGCTGTGGTGTTTGCTCTTAAGATATGGAGGCATTACTTATACGGTACCAAGTTTACCATTTACACTGACCACAAGAGTCTCCAGCATATCTACGATCAGAAGGAGCTGAACATGCGACAGCGTCGTTGGGTCGAGCTACTTAAGGATTATGACTGTGCCATCAAGTACCACCCTGGCAAGCCCGATGTAGTGGCCGATGCTCTCAGCAGAAAAGAAACCGATAAACCTAGACGAGTGCGAGCATTACAACTCACGATTCACGCCAACTTACCCGATCAGATTCGTGATGCTCAACTCGAAGCCTTGAAAGACGATAATCTCCCCTCAGAACTCATGTGAGGCATGAACAAGCAACTTGAAACCAAATCGGACGGGGTCCGATATTTCGAAAACCGGATTTGGGTCCCTTGATACGGAGAGATGAGAACCTTAGTGATGGACGAAGCACACAAGTCCCGATATTCCATCCACCCTGGCTCGGATAAAATGTACCATGACCTAAAGGCACTTTACTGGTGGCCAAACATGAAAGCCGACATTGCCACCTACGTGAGCAAATGCTTGACTTGTGCAAGAGTCAAAGTGGAATATCAGAAACCATCTAGTCTGCTACAGCAACCGGAACTTCCAACGTGGAAATGGGAACACATTTCCATGGGTTTCATCACGGGATTACCCAAAACACCGACGGGATGCGATACCATCTGGGTGATCGTTGACCGGTTGACTAAGTCTGCACACTTCTTAGCAATCAAGGAATCGGACAAAATGGAAAGACTGACTCGCATCTATATGAAAGAAGTAGTGTCTAGACACAGAGTGCCTGTCTCAATCATATCTGATAGAGATTCCCGTTTCACTTCGCACTTCTGGAAGTTACTACAGAGTGCACTAGGCACCCGCCTTGATATGAGCACAGCATACCATCCTCAGACGGATGGGCAAAGTGAGTGCACCATTCAGACCTTGGAGGACATGTTGCGTGCATGCATGTTGGATTTCGGAAAAAGTTGGGAACCTCACTTGCCTTTGGTAGAGTTTTCGTATAATAACAACTACCACGCAAGTATTAAAGCAGCGTCGTTTGAAGCACTGTACGGACGAAAGTGTCGATCACCTCTCTGCTGGGCAGAGGTGGGTGATAGCCAAATCACTGGTCCAGAATTAGTACTTGAAACCTCTGAAAAGATTGTTCAAATCCGAAACCGCATGGCAGCAGCACGAGATCGCCAAAAGAGTTATGCCGACAAGCGCCGAAAGCCTCTTGAATTTCAAGTGAACGACCAAGTTTTACTCAAAGTCTCACCTTGGAAAGGTGTAGTTCGCTTCGGAAGGAGAAACAAACTCAATCCACGATACGTTGGCCCCTACCGGATAACTGAGCGCATTGGTCCGGTAGCATACCGACTGGATTTACCAACGGAACTCAGTAGCGTACACAATGTATTCCATGTATCCAATTTGAATAAATGCCTTTCCGATGAAACCCAAGCAGTTCCTCTGGGTGATTTGCAAGTTGATGAACAGCTACGCTCCATCGAAGAACCAGTCGAAGTTTTGGATTGGGAAACCAAAACACTCAAGCACAGCAAAATTCCAATCGTTAAGGTTCGTTGGAACTCGAGACGTGGACCAGAGTTCACGTGGGAACACGAGGACCAAATGATGAAAAAGTATCCTCACCTTTTTGAAGGGTTGACCAAACACCGAAAACCGCGAAAGCCGTTAAACCGTCAGAAATCACCAGAGGTATGAATTAAATTTCGGGACGAAATTTCTTTCTACTAAGGGATGATATGACAAACTGAAAATTTTTCTTGCTTTTTCAGACACCCATCGCGACTTGACTCAAATTTTCGGGACGAAAATTCTTTCAACGTGAGAATAATGTGACACTCGTCAATTTCAGGTTAACTCCGTTAATCCAAACTCCGTCAATTCAAACTTAAGATCACTTGATCTATAACGCACATCTCATTACATTTAAACTAGGGTTTTAAATGACGCATGACAATCACTACACATGTAGTCTTTCGGGATTGCACCGAAACGCACACGAGTCGACTCAAACCATTGGTGAACAAACGACAAACATCAAAACAACAAATACGTGATAATTATGTGTTAACATATATGTTACTTGATATGTTATGCGTAATACTAAACACAAGAAGCAAGAACTAATTGTTTACACTAGAAAATTAATAACTAAAAGTAGAGGGGCCATTGTGTAACATATTATTATTATAATAATTAACAAAACCCTACACTCCCTCCCCTCTCCCTAGACCGATTGGCCCCCTCTCCGTCTCTTCTTGGCTGCCGTAAACACACACACACACACACACACACACACATACAAGGATTTTCAAGCTTTTATTGAAGAATTAAGGTGCTAATAGGTAATTAACTACTTCTCTATGCATTCTATGTGTTTAATTTTGATATTGAATGGGTTAATCAAAACCCTAAATTCTTGAAAGTGATGATTAAGATGAGTTAGGGTTTGATTGTATGTTTGATGATGATTTGCTAGTGAATTGATAACTAGTTGTGTTATAATTGCTTGTTAATTACTTGTTCTTTGATTTTAAACTTTCAAGAAAACCCTAACTATGTGTGTAACGTAAAATTGATATGCATGGTTGGTAAATCTTGTGTCTAGAGTGTGATATGCATGGGTTATGGTTCATAGAGTGTTGTTATGTTGAGTTTTGATGTAAACTGGTACTGGACAGATTGTTGATTTGATGTTTAGACGACTGTAATTGGATGTTAATATGGTAATTGGTCGAAATTATTAATACTACAGTGTACTAGGTTGAGTCTAGTTCTAAAGAGTCCAAATTTGCAATTTTTGGACGTGTAAAGTTAACCTTTATTATTTTACAAAAACGCAGTGCAAGTCTGAATTATGGGGTCTGCTGTTAGGCTGTTTTGAAATTATCATATCTCATAAACTACAAGACCAAATAGTTAGTTCCACTTCTTGAAGTTAACATATTGAGTTAAGAATCTAACCCAATTGGTCTTGCATTAATTGAATTTACCATTTAACGGGAATAACAAATATCATTCTGTTGCGCACGATTTTGACTGCTGTGAGTTTACTGTAATGTTTTGGTCTTTGTGAGAAAACTATGTGGAATAAAAATACAATAAAAATAGTTCTGGAAACCTAACTCATGTGTGCTTTTGTGACGATTTTTGGTGAATTAATTGATATGTTATGATCTGTTGAATAGAGTAATCTTTCAAGTAGAAATCTGTCTTGATAAAACTAGCTGCTGAACTAGTGAAAATACATGAAACGTGTTTGTTAATAGATAATTGCCATGTTTTGACTAAATTGCCCTTGTGGGGAGATAATTTACTAGTAATGTACAATGTTAGTATTTGATGCTTAAGTAGTTGTATACACATGTAACGTGTCACCAATGTGTTTGTCGAGTCACACATAATTCACAAACGAAACACGAAACGTATCTCAGGCATAGGTATTATGTGCCGAGTCTAGAGACTCAATAGTAGTTTAAATACTTAGAGAATCTCATTTTTGTTTTAGAGCACCAGTGAGGATTTTCTTTGACGCGCATCTCTCGGATTTGTTTTTGAATTCTTCGCAAACAGTGAGTTTCACGTTCCCCTTTTACTCTTTTAAACGCTTTTTACTTGGGGGAGATAACATACTCCAAACACTTTAGATTTTGATATTGGTTATATATCGCTTGTAAGGCTAAGTGGAAAACAAACCAACTAAAGTCCTTCATAACATCGAACCGTTTAGTATTTGTATAATAGCGAGTCATTGTTGAGTAGTACTACTGGGTTTGACAAACCCCACCCAACTCTAAACTCGACTGTAGGTCGAGTGGGTGTAATCTTGGCTAACACATTACCATGGTCGTGGTTGACATGGTGGCAAGGCATATGATAAACAGTCAGCTTCGGTGTCGAACACTTAGTAATACTTGTTTTATAGGCTAGCTACCTATTGATATATAAATGACTTAACATTATCTGGTAACGCTAACGCAAACACTTAAACGTAAACATTTTCCTTTATTTATACATGTGAACTCACCAACCCTGTGTTGACACTTTTAGTATGTTATTCTCAGGTAGCCGAGGCGGGCGCGCAGTATAGGGACATGCATTTCATTGAACACTATCGTTTTGAAAACTTTCTTTTAAACTTTTATTAATTTGGTTTTAAGTCGTCCTGCGTGACGCAACACTTGGCTTATGATTTACGCTTCCGCAATCATTAAACTTTAATATTTGTGGTTTAAAAACTTTGAATATGATGTTTGATTATAACTAATGATTCCGATCCTGTTAGTTCACACCCTCTGACGGTAAAACTCCGTTAGTGGATTTTGAGGGTGTGACAGACACGGTGTTGGGAACATCCCAGGTTTTTCATGGAAGGAAGTAGAGTTTTACTTAGTAGTGTATTTGTTTTTATTTTCTCAAAACCATACATTAGGGACAATGTATCCCAAGTGTGGGGATGGGGGAATTGGAATTTCCTTTTTCAAAATTTAAAAAAAAAATTAAATTAAAAGAAAAATTAAAAAATCAGAAAAAATTGAAAAAAAATTAAAAAAATTGTTTAAAGAAACCGGAAAGTGGGAAGATGGCGGGGTGAAGTTTTGGTCCCATTTCATGGTCACAATTCCCTAAATAACACGTGCCTAGTTGTTTTAAAAAAAAGGAGATTATGTAGTTTTCTAATCAAGGTTAGCATGCTTTCGGTGTAATAACTTGCATAACACGTTCGTTACACTTGAAAATTGAAAGTATTGGTTGGTGAGACGGTTGATATTCTCCGATAGAACTTGTACAATTAGTGCATTTCGAGATCTTAGCTTGGCATGAGTGCAAAGATGATGGAGGCACTTAGGTTAAGCCTCGTCTGGATGAGCGAGAGTGTGGGATTTGGGGGGTTGGGGCCTCATACATTATACATATGAGGATAGTTATGTGAGGGGCGGGGGGTTGGTTCCTTTAGAAAACCTTATTGGGCCTATTCTTTTATTTGATCAACCCCGGTGTTATACTGCGAAACGATCTGACTTAATAGGTTTTTATGTAATTGTTTTAGTAATTATCAATTAAATATGTTAAGCATTACGTTTATTATGCTTACAAAAAAAAGATTGTATTAGAATTGCAATGTTTAAGTATGCAATATTCAAGTAGTATATTAGTTCAAAAAAAATTGTGTTAAGAGTTTCAATGTTCAAAGTATTATGTATTGAGTGAAAAAAAAAAGAAAAAAAGAAAAAAAAAAGAAAAAGAGAAAAAAAGCAAAAGAGAGAGAAGTTAGTGATGTATATAGTTGTTTATTTCATTGTTTACTTAGTTTGTTTGTATAAGTCAGATCGGATCGTTTGAGCTACTTTCAATATTCAATTCCCTACCCTTACACTTGGCCCTATTACAATTTAAGACCATCTTGATTTGTATTCATGTCAAATGCATTTACATAGGTGGAGATTTGATGATTGTACAAGCGTATGCGAGGAGAATTGATTAAATATGAAATGTATGGATGATCACCAAGGAAAGGTTAATGTGTAAATGTGTGTTATGTATAGGTAAAAAACCGAAAGCATGTTAGGTTTGGTTAGAAATCTTCGTTTTAAATGGAACATCAAGTGAACTAGTGCACCCGATAAAAATAAGGGAATAGGGTATGACTTGGGACCTTAACTGAACCGGATTTGTGGTAAGATTGGTGGATACAAGTTGAATGTAATAGAAGATTTGTCTTGAGATGTTGCTTGAGGGCAAGCAACGGGTAAGTGTGGGAATGTGACGGGTGGTCCATTGGACAATCCTTAAGTGATATAAGACCGTTAATAACCATGCATACAATCGGTTTATTTTGTGGAATTGTTTTACTATAGTTACTCATATAATTGCAGATAGGAGAATATAGAGGATTTAATTACGAGAACGTGGGCGAAAACGGTGAAGAAAACGGAGTTGAAATGAGAAAGTTATGACGAAAACAAGAAGGCCTTGTTAAAGGCCACCGTAGCTTACGGTGAAGCCACCGTAGCTTACGGTGGAGTTTGAAGAAAATCACACCGTATGGAAGTTTTAAGCCACCGTAGGGCATTTTTAAGCCACCGTAGCTTACGGTGGCTCTGACGTTGAAACTTGTAATAGCCTTATAAACTCGTGTTAGGGTTGGCTTTTGAGATCCCAATCATTATCTTTCATCTAAGGACGACCTAAGGGCGATTTGGAGGTGCCATAGCTTAATTTTGAGTGTGGTAATCATTAGAAACTCTATTTTGATTCATATGCAAACTATAATCGAAGGGATAACGAACCGAATCATGCTCGGCTAAACTCCTTCGTGTTTTCCCTCGGATTGTAAGGTTTATTATGTTTGTTTGGTTGAATGTTTAGACAAATTCTGAGATAATATTTGATCTTATTGATTTCATTATTATGGTGTTTATGTATTGGTTGATAGATTGTTAGTTTATCGATTTTGTGTTCTAAGCCGTCAGTTCTTGGTGCTTTAAGTAATCGAGATTAATCGGGAGGGATTCTGGGTTGGATAAACTAATTGGTTTTTGAGTGATTACCTTGCGTTGTATAATCCAAGTACTTGATCTTCAATTATCGCAATCGTTTACATAAACACGAACTTTACCTATTGTTCATCTCAGTTAAACATTAACCGTAACATTCATGGAAACCTGAAACCGAGGGAAGGCATATTTTCGCAGATTGATTAAAACTCGTTTATTGCTTTAGTTCTTTTTGTTATCAAAACCAAACAACCAAATCTTTGAATTTACTTTTTGCACTTAGTTTAATATAGTTAAATTTTATAGCTACTCGATAACGCACTTTCCACAAACTCCCTGTGTTCGATACCCGCTTACCGCTAGCTAATAGTTGTAACCGGTTTATGTTTGAGTGAGTCTTCGACCTCACGTCACTTGTGCTTGTGCTTCACAGTAGAAACAAATCGTCGACGGTTTTTAGGAATTTTGACATACTTATCCACGTTCCAGAAGTAGATGAGTGACTTACGAGGGTAGTTATTTGACCCTTTTAAAAGAAGGCGCGTGCTTTTAAATTTTAATCGTACGGTTAGTATTTTATAGTAGCAAAAAAAATATATATATAATATTAGTGGGTGGTGGTGGGTTCAGGTGGTCATGATGGTGGTGGACGGTGGCGGAGGTGCGGTGGTTCGTGATGGCGGATGTGTGGTGGTGGGTGGTGGTGGTGGGCAGTGGGTGCGGATGTGGGTGGTGGTGGTGGTGGTGGTGGGCAGTGGGTGCGGATGTGGGTGGTGGTGGTGGTGGTTAGTGGGTGGTGGTGGTGGATGGGTATAAATAAATGTATATATATTTATATATAATATTAGTGGGTGGTGGTGGTGTGGTGGGTGGTTGTGGTGGGTGGTGGTGGAGTGTGGTTAGTGGTTGGTGCTGGGGGTCGTTGTGGCGAATGTGGGCGGTGGTGTGTAGTATGATTGCGGATATGTAATACATGAGACAATGACGGTGCTATCCCGTATGATAACCATGATGATTGGCCCAATTATGACGAGACGATGCTAATATAACTACCTGGGTTGGTGGTGGTTATCATATTGATGCTGCTAACCTATATATACGGTTTTCTTACGCCAACCCATACGATGACGACTGTAGTTCGTACGACGAGCATGACGTCTATGATGATGATCACACATATTTATGATGAGGACCAATTATATGTACCTATATGACAATACGCCACACAGGCGCGCGCGCGCGCACACACACACATATATATAATATAATATATATATATATATATGTTGATGATGATGGTAACACCGATGTTTAATGACATGTAACCCGTATGATCGACGACGACCATGATAACGTATACGATGGTCATACTGATGGTAGCATGTACGACTGATGATCTCGTTTGATGACGACAACAATTCATAAGATGGTGCCGATAGTGATCGCTAATATTGGGCGTTTGTTTACGATAACCCATACGATGCTGACTACATCCCGTACATGGCAATCGGATGATGATGATGATGCTGATGATGATGGAGATGTGTGACGATGATGACGACACTGATAGCGAGATATATGTTACCCGTATGATCAACGCCGACTACGATAGCCTATACAATGACCACGTTGATTACCCGCACGACTGATGATGATGTCGTTTCATGGTGATGGTGATCTATGATTATGATGATGATAACCATTATAATACATGATAACGATACTAACTTTATGATGTTGATCATCATCATAACACATATGGTGATGATGATAACCTAGAAGATGATAATGATACAAAACTACATATGATAATGATAACACTAGAATGTTATGATCCTCTCTATTACGAAGTTGTAAATCTTATCCAGAAAATCTTACTAACGGTTAAGATAATACTTCAATAATAGATAAAATTTCAAATTTATTTAAAAAATACGATTTATTAAACGAACTCAACTTTTAACGAAATTTAATACCGGAATGTTAGTAAAAATAAAAACTAAAAGTAAGACTATGTTTTTATACTATTTTTTTAAAAAGTTATAAAACAAAAAACCAAAATATATAAATAACTAAATGTGTAGAAATAAATAAAACCAAAATTTAAAACCCTTTTAACTTCAAAACCCCTTTAACTTCAAAACCCTAAATCGACTTCTACTTCCCTGGTAAGAACATAAAAATGTCACGTCTCAATAATGGAGTTAAGTTCCTGGTAGATATCGACAACGATTCCATGAGTAGGATGGTATGTTAATGTTATCTGGTTAATTTTTTTTTATGAAACATTTTATAGTTTTACAACATATACATTCTAAGAACATTTTTTGTGTTACTTATAGCTCATTCCTAAAGCTGTTCATCCAATGTTTGCTGGCATGAAATCGAATACCGGCTGTTGTTTTATTTATGATCAAAGTGGTAGAACGTTTTCTGTAGTTATAATCAAAGTATTTGATGACTTTTATTTTGGAACCGGTTGGACTGAATTAATTAGAGAATGTTGTATACAAGCTGGAACATATGTTGTTTTTGAGCTTAAATCAAGATCTATGTTGAATATGTTTACTTTCAAAAGAAACGTAAATGATCAATCTGGTACTATGATATGTATTCCAGTCAGAAACCGACATGTCCATTACTTGGTAAGTTTTAATTTCTGTTTTTAATGATTGTTTCCAAATTCAAATGTCTTTTAATTAACATGTTTAATAGGATTTCCCTGAGTGGTATGTGATTCAAGAATTTGGTGACAATTACATGAATTCTCTTTTCGAGCTTATTGCTCCAGATAGATATATGTTTAAAGTTTCATGTCTTTGGGATGGAATGGGTTGTAGGCTAGAGGATGGATGGATTGAGGTTTTTAAACAAACCAACTTGAAAGGTGGTTCGTTTGTTGTGTTTGAAATCATATCAGATAAGACATTTCATATTAATTTCTTTCATGAAGATGGCATAGAATTTATCCTTCCTGGTCCAAATCAGCTGTTTCTCAACTATCAATTAAGCAATCAAGGTAGTTCCTCCCAAAACCCAATTCATCTTGATGAGCAAGATGATGACTCTAAAATCGTCTTCCACATGAACGTCACCAAGAAATTGGTAAATTGAATTTTTAAATTTCTTTTTTATTTACAAGTATATTTGAAATTTTCTTTACATAGCGTCTTCCTAGTCACATTGCCACAAACATTGATGCCTATGATGGAATGCCAATCACTTTGGTCAATCCCGAAGGTCGTAAAAAAAAATGAGACTTCATGGTGAACTGTCGGACCTGAAATTCAGATATCGGTTACCAAAATGGAAAAAATTCAAGGTGGAAAATGAAATACAGATTGGTGATAAGTGCATATTTGAATATGACTTCAATGAAGCTACGTTGTTAGTTTCAAAAGTTGATTAGTGATTTGGTGATGTTTGGAACATTTGGGAAATATTTGGTGACGTGTTTGGTGAATTTTGGAACATTTGTGATTTGGTTGGTTATTTGTATATGTATGGTTGTATTGATACACTTTTTAGTTTATTGTGTTGAATGTTGGTTGGTTAGCTTTTAAATGCTTTAATTTTATAGTTTCTTGTATCATCTATTTTGTTATTCACTCTTATTTTGTTTCATGGAATGTATTATAATGGTGCCTTTTGTATGAAAACTTTTAATGAATGGTAATTATGGTTAAATCTAAAAATAAAACAAAAAACACTTTGTTAATACGCTTGTAACACGCTAATATACATAAACATATATAAATATCCTAATACGCAATACACGCTTATCCAACCATCTTCTGTCAAAGTGCCTATTTTCAGCCACAAGTTCTCTGCTGTAAAAACTATGCCAATAATCTATTGGTTCTTAATTAAAAGGGAGGCAAAACTCAAAAAGCTCCAAAATATTGGCTCCAAATATTCAAAAACTCCAAATTACATTTAACACTCCAAAAATCAAATTACACTCCAAATTATTAAAAATTTTCCACTCCACAAATCAGCCGACAGTGATTTATACTCCAAATTACACTCCAAATTATTAAAAAACAATCGAAGATGAAGCTTATAGATGAGAGAATCGAAGAACATGTTTTATACTCCGATGAGGAAGCCAACTACGACGACGATGCTCAATCAGATGACACTGAAGGCTACTCCAGCGAGGAAGCCAACGACGACGACGGTCAAGCAGACGAGGTTATAGGGACGATGGTTATCGAACCCCTCAACAGTTTGGAGGCTATCCAACCCCTCAACGGTTTTGCTACTACGAAAAAACCTACAAGGGGGTTGACGAGGTTACCTAAGCTGCGTACCCAATATGCAAACTCTGGTGGTGTCAAACTGGCAGTGGAGTTTGATAATCTGGGTAGGTTCACTGGCCAAAACAGATCAAAGTTTGCAAGTTTTTTAGGGGATATTGTAAGGGAAATAGTTGGCTTGAGACATTTAAGTTGGAGGGAGGTCACAAAGGAGCTTAGAGATAAACTGTGGGAACTAATAACGGTTATTCTTAATTTTTATTTGTTCATTTTATATTTTGAGAAGTAATTTACCTTTATTGTATTATATTATGCAGAAATATTTTGAGATTGAGGCGTCTCACAGGCCTTCTGTGATGAATCGGCTCGGACACCTTCTTCGGGATTTCAGAAGAAAAATGTATGCCAAATACATTATGCCGAACATCGGTAAACCTCTGAAGCTGAAGGCGATACCCAAGGGGCACAGGACGATGATCAGGCAAGAAGAGTGGGATCGCTTCGTTGAGTACACACAATCAGAGCAGTTTCTGGAATAAATCCTCTACTCTGCAAACGTAGATTGATCGACTATATATGGTTTATGTTTTTTGTTTAAATATAATGAAATGATTGTAATATGTGGTTGAAGAAAAAATTGGCTTCATCAAAGGGATCTCGAGCAAAGAATGTTTTTGATCATCACATGGGACGAGGGGGTTATACCTACCTTTGAGAGAAACTGGTAATCACCGTCAGCTGCTTTCTCTCTAGTTCAATGATTTGTTGGTTATGTGTCTAACGCATGACCGTCAGCTGCTTTCTCTTGAATATTTTACAAGGTCAAAAAGAAGTAAATTGGACCGGATGAGATCCCCGGCCGTGCATTAATGTGGATGAAAGGAAGGGAGGACAAAGATGGTGCATACAAGAATGTTGTTGTCGAAGGCGTGGCAACCAAATTAGTATGTTTTAGTATTAAACTTTTTAAATCATGTTAAAATCAATTCATTGCCACACACGCAGCCTTATATTGGCGTCAAAAAAACTTGAGTCTGTCTAACTTGCCTCAACACTTGATGTGGATACATAAGTGTCTTACAAGAGTAATAGACTTTGATTCTTGTACATAAGTGTGTTACTAGCGTATTAGAATATTTATATGTGTTTTTGTACATAAGCGTGTTACAAGCGTAATAGACTCGTTTACAAAAAAAACTTGAGTCTGTATAACTTGTCTCAACACTTTATGTGGATACATAAGCGTGTTACAAGTGTATTATAATATTTGTTTTCTTGCAGGCTCAGCATGAAGAGCAGATCGCCTCCGGAGCCCTGGCACTTGAACCGTGCACAGATGTCGTCACCTTAGTGCTTGTCAAAGAGAAAGGTGGGTTTTTAAAAGGGATTGGGTACGGATTGACAACAGGTAAATATTGGGGTGTGAGTCGGGTAAAAGGCTCGTTTAAGCAACGGATTGCCCAACTTGAGTATGAGGCGGTGCAGAGAGATGAAGTGGTGAACAGGTTGACGACTCTACTTGAATCCACGAGTGCTATGCTAGCAAGCCGTGAGAAGGAACAGTTAGCATTTGATGCCAGGTTCAGACATCTCGAAGGATTGTTGCCGCAAATGTCGGCAAGTCAAGTAAGTGACGTATGCTGCATATTATTAATGCATTCGACATACATAATTGGCACTGTTTTTGTCACAATTCATATGTAAATCCTGTTCCCAACCAGGTTGGTTCTAACCAAAGTACTAGTGCTGTGGCGCAAAATAAAATGCCAGCACCAGTAAGTATCTGACAGTTTCTTTGTTTATTACAACTTTCCATGTGATTTTTCATTTTCCATAACCTAATAAATTGATTTGTTGGCCAGTTCTGTGGGAAACATATTAACCTCAGGTGAGGCTGTGCAACAAGAATCCGCTTCCCAGGTAACCATTTGACAGTTTGATTAATTTGTTTTAATAATTAACTTTCCATGTGAGTGTGCTGATTTTGCATAAGTTAATTGTAGCCCAAGTCTGCGGATAAAATAGTTGTCGAAACGGTACCCCCGCTCCCCATATCGCGACATCAGTACGTATTTGACAATTTTAGTACTTTTTATAATTCGTTTCCAATATGAGTGTGCTCATTTTCTGTTACCGAATTGCAGGCCAAGTCTGTGGAAAAAAGTGTTGACCAAACGGTACCCGCTCCCCATATCGCGACATCAGTAAGCATTTGACAATTTTAGTACTTTTTATAATTTGTTTCCAATGTGAGTGTGCTCATTTTCTATTTACCGAATTGCAGGCCAAGTCTGTGGAAAAAAGTGTTGACCAAACAGTAGTCGATCCCCATAGCGTGACATCAGTAAGATGTTGACAGTTTCAGTTTTTATATTTTATAACCTAATAAGTCCTAACAATTCCAATTTCTATTATATTACCAATTAAGCCCGTAGATAACAATGTTGACCAAGCATCAACACAACTACACCACACTCCGGATAGTAACGGCTCGAAAAAACCATCAGTAAGTATTTGGCAATTTCAGTTTTTCCTTTAATTGTTGAATGATTCATTGAATGGTTTTTAGGTAAAACAGAGAAGCCGTAAAAGAAAAGTTGATGTATCTACGGATTAAGCTTCCCCACCTGCTGTCATAAAGGTATGTACTGCGTGAAACATTGTTAATTTCCCACCAACATGGGTATGTACTTATATATTGACTTCAACTAAGCCATCTTAATTTCATATGCTGGTTTATAGGTGTATGAGTGTCGTTTGTGTATGCATGACAAGCGTAACAAGGTGGCAAATGGTAAAGTTTATTGGTCACCGGTTCCACAACAGTTGCATGGAAAAGCAATCCCGGAGGGTTGCTATAAAGTTAGTATTGATGAAGTCATAAAGGAACAAGCAATTATTCCTTGTGAGGCAGGTGAAATTGTGACTGTTGGCAACGCACGTGGTTCTTTTGTTGCTTGGCCAGAACACCTAATCGTATGAAACCAGGAGGTCTGTTCCCTTTTAACTTAACCGAACAAATATCTATGCTCATTTTCATTTAGTTTAAAAAATGAACACTTGTGTTCGTTTATGTTCGTTTGTTTATAATCTAAAATAACGTAATTAAACAAACATAAACGAACTTCCAGCCGAAAGGTTCACGAACAGTTAAACGAACGTTCGGTTCGTCTGCAGGCCTACTATTTTGTTCTATACAATTACAAAATACGACATTAATTTTACATATTTGTTTTTCATATCCTGCTGTTCCAGCTACCACCACTCCCATCCTCAAAAGAACCAGACAAAGCTGGCAAGAAGCCAAAGGCAAAGTACACAACGATAGACCGGGTGACCAAACAGAAGACAAGGAGCAGTGCCAAAAAACCGACACCTTAGGTAGTCGTTATTTTTGTATTTTGTAAGATATTTTGCATATACATTTGCTTAAGTGAATATTATTGTTAATATAATTTGTTTCTAATTTTGTTTTGTCATGCTTTCTTATAGCTGTTTTATATTACTGCACCAAAAATAAAAATAATTATATATTGCCTAATTACACACAATTTGGCCACATAGAACACATTATATAGGTGTGGCCAAAAGTACCTGAAATTACAAAAAATAGAGTCTATAAATGACCATTAGCCACAACATAAACATTTTTGTGTGACGAAAAGTATGATAATAGCCACACTTTAAAAGCATTATGTGTGACAAACGGTAAAGACATTGGCCACACCACAAACAACAAAAGAGTGTTTGAGTGGCAACTTCACATTTTTAGCCACATTGACAACAACCTCCCGTGTCTATATGATATTATTAGCCACACAGTACCTCACTATGTGTGACGAAAAGTTTGACAATAGCCACACTTTAAATTAGGAAAATCATTATGTGTGACAAACGGTAAAGACAATGGCCACACCACAAAAGAGTGTTTGAGTGGCAACTTCACATTTTTAGCCACATTGACAACAACCTCCGGTGTCTATATGATATTATTAGCCACACAGTACCTCACTATGTGTGACAAAAAGTTTGACAATAGCCACACTTTAAATTAGGAAAAGCATTATGTGTGACAAACGGTAAGACAATGGCCACACCACAAAAGAGTGTTTGAGTGGCAACTTCACATTTTTAGACACATTGACAACAACCTCCAGTGTCTATATGATATTATTAGCCACACAGTACCTCACTATGTGTGACGAAAAGTTTGATAATAGCCATACTTTAAATTAGGAAAAGCATTATGTGTGACAAACGGTAAAACAATGGCCACACCACAAAAGAGTGTTTGAGTGGCAACTTCACATTTTTAGCCACATTGACAACAACCTCCAGTGTCTAGATGATATTATTAGCCACACAGTACCTCACTATGTGTGACGAAAAGTTTGACAATAGCCACACTTTAAATTAGGAAAAGCATTATGTGTGACAAACGGTAAGACAATGGCCACACCACAAACTACAAAAGAGTTTTTGACTAGCAAGTTCACATTTTTAGCCACATTTACAATAACCTCTAGTGTCTATAAGTTATGATTAGCCACAAAGTGCTTCACAATGTGTGACGAAAAGTTTTACAATAGCCACACTTTATATTAGGAAAAACATTTTGTGTGACAAACGGTAAGACAATGACCACAATATAATCTACAAAGGAGTTTTTGAGTGGCAAGTAAATATATTTAGCCACTTTTAATGTAATATCCAGTGTCTATATAATATAATTAGCCACACTATTTTTAAATTTAAGTGGCCATTGCTTTGCTATATCCACACGGTATAGGTCACAATGCACGCTTAACACAACCCTATTGGCCACATTATTATAAAATTCATGTGGCTGAAACATTAATTCATGTGGCTATATACGTGCAATGGTCACTCATAGTAAATACTCATGTGGCCATTTTCTACCGTTTAGCCACACTTATTGGAGAGGCTTCTTGATGGCCAGCAACTAATGCCTGTACCCTTTAGCCACACTTATTACCACATAAGGCCACCAAAAACTGTGTGTGGCCATATCATACCCATGGTGTCGCGACCTTTGGCCACATATGACCTGAACCAAATGTGTGTGGCTAAAGGCCTACGGCCAAACTTTTTTCGTGTGGCTGAAGGTCAAGATTCACGTAGTGTAGGTTATCATGCTAGTTAAAGAAATCATATGTTAAAGGAATGTGTAACTATAACCTACTTAAATCGACCAATGGGAGGTTATGTGAACCACTCGAAGTTGTTAAAATTGGTATTTGGGAAATCAAAGTAAATCATAATCTTTCTATTTTACTAAACTACTTGCCTACTTAAATTGACATTCTCGTGGTAGTATGAGATTAAGCAAAGATGGACTTGAAAATATGCATGCTACTTTATTTTATGCCATAGAACATGTTCACTTTGAAATGAGGGGCTATTCTATCATATATTATTAAGGCAAGGTTATCACATGTTTACTTAATAATCATCAAGGAAGAATGGAGTGCATTCTTGATCTTAGATGGTAACCTTCATATAATTGATTTACTCATTTACAATTTCTCTTCTTGTTCACCTATATATTATATATAAGTAATTCTATTAAAATTTAAAAAACAACCCCAAAATGATTAAACTCTCTGATTAAAGTAAAACAAAGATTTATTATTAGAAACATTTGTGTCCACGAATCAATATTTGGTTCTTACCAATATTATTCTACATATAATATAGGTACACTTGCCTATTTTGTGTGTTGTTAGTCTTAGTATAAATCACTTTTATAAATTCAAAACACGATCTTGTGCGAAAGTTAAAATTCCAAATCTCTATATTATTTTACAACATAAGCAAACGTATCACATGAGTAATTTTATCCCAATTGAGTTGGGTGACTAATGAGTAGCCACAAAGGTATTCTTGTTGATTTCACAATGGTATTAAAAATATTTTATAACAGAGTCAGCGTCATTCACCAGTTGTTTGTCGACGTATTTTCCAACCCGTTTTATAGGATATCAAAAATGTTATACTAGAGAAGCAAGACAGGATAGAAGATTGGAGATATAGTCATTAGATATTATCTGATGGCTCAGATAATTTATTTAGAATATTATAACCATATTTCCAAAAAGATATGCATTTGAATTATCAAACGGGTATTTAAATCCCAGGTGTTCAAAATAATGATATTTTATTTAAAGAATTCCTCTAAATAAACTTAACTCTGACATATTTACATAACATGTACCAACTAATGGGTCACACGCCTAGGCCCAAAGACGGGGTGTGACGGTAATGTATAATAAAGGAGTATTGTATTGGATCATTTATCATCCTAATATTATACATCCTCAACTTCTTGATTATGACACAAAATACTTAACTTTCAAGAAAAGTAATTAATTAGATGTACCTATTACTAGTTTCCTTATTGTTTTCTAATTATATTTCCTTATTGTTTAAGTCGCAAATGTTCATACATTGTTTTTTTGTAAATTGTAATATTTGTTTAAAAAAATATAAACTCAAAAAACTGTTACAACTTCGGTTCTCTTCTTCTTTTTGTTCTTGGGTCTAACCCCTATACGGGTATTGGGTGACTGACAAACTAAAATCGGTCTCTGTTAGTTTGGTGTTATCATTAGTCCTCTCAATGCCTTCTCGTTTGTAGACTTGGTCATGGCCATTGTCAACAATATTTTTAGAATTTATTAATCTAAAACGGATCACTGGCTAAGATGTACCTCAATTAAAGTGGGGTGTTTTTGGCAGTGATGATCGTTTAATCTAAGCTACTTGAATACAATTCACAATCAATGAAATAGTAATCGACTAATCTGAACGAATTATATCACTTTAACTGAAACCATATTGGAATTACAACTTCGATTAGTATATGAAATGAACAAGTTAATCAACAGAATTCATTTGAGATAAATAATAGGTTTCATATGAAAGAACAAGTATGCAATAACTATAATCAAATGGTTACAATCTATTTCTCCCCCTCAACCTTAGCTCATTATTCACACTGAGTTTTCTAGTATGAAAGTACCCATTCAGGTGAGTATTGTGACGTAAAAAGTATCAATGAAGAAGATACTCTCTTCTTCATTTTATACATGTGAAAAAATACTGATAAGCAAAAGGTGATAGTGACAGCTAAGAAAAACGATTAAAAACTACTTATACACTTATTACAAACAACTGCCGATAGAGAATCCTATGCTAACTACTCATCTTTGTTAAAAAAAACTGTTGTTTGAACCACCAGTTGTTTGCCAGTTGTTTGGATCTTCAATATTTTGTAGAGCAGCTGTTGTATCTTCAGCTCTTATGTCAGCAATTTAGAGTAATAGTTGTCAAAACCTCATAATGCATAACAACTGATGTTTGAGCCATTAGTTGTTTAGTATTTGGTCATCAATTTTTGCAGGGTTCAACATCTCCCCCTGAACTGATGAAGCCAAAACCATTTATTCTTTTTTCTCCATTGTCTTATTTAGACAGTCTTATTTGGGCTGAGTCTTTGATGAACTTTAGAAACTCAATGCCAAGACCATCATCATCTTTCATTTCTAAAGGAAGATCTAGCAAACTTTAGAAACTCCTTTGTGTTTTACTAGATTCAAATTCCAAAGTTACAAAGGAGCTATTTCTGATTTTACTTCATTTTATAACTTTAGGAATGGTGGCTTTGAGGAGCAGCAGAAGCAATGGCCAAATTTGATAATGAAGACAAGGAAGGTATCATATTAATATCATATACAAATCCCATCTTGGCATCCCTGTGTATACCCTCAATGGCTTGTAGTTCTTCTTCAATCAATTATCTTCTTCTGGCTTGTAGGGCTATATGTCTTGCATTTATGCTTTCTTGTGCAGAGCTTGAAATCAAAGCAGTTGTTTGAACATGTCTTTGCCTTTTTTACCGTGATTTAGCTAATGGGTTAAAAAAATGATCACATCTGTTTTAAAACTTACTTATTAGTAAGTAGTGATCAAGTTGTAAACGTGTTAATCGGGTTAGTAGTGTACATCTGGCCCCTTGCACCACCAATATTGTCCGCTCTGCCCACGAAGAGCTCACAGATTTGTTTTTGGTTGCCCAAAACGCGTTGATGATTGAAGAGGCAGGACATTACTTATGAACCAGTGATCTCTCTTGTCCACGGCCGATGTGGGATAGCCTAAGAGTGGGACGATGTTGTGTTTGCTAAGGGTGTTACAAGTAGAATGTGGAAAATGGGTTAAATGGTTTAGACAAATCTACGAGAACATGAAGGGATTAATTTACCAAGTTGGTTTGATCATGGCTCTTTTGTTAAATGGGTTTATATGGACACACCCGTTAGTTCATCTTCAGCAGTATTCTTTGTCATTATCTTAACGTGTTTCTATACCATAAGTATATGCTATCTAATCAACAAGTATACCTTGTAGCATATTTCACTCCTCCAATTCCTTATTGCAATGGCTTTATATTGCCCTTGTATTTCTTGTAATTGCATAACGGTTGAATATATGTGACATGTTAGACCCAAAACGTAATTATCTTTGTGTCTTGTTTCAGA